>NW_011362372.1:0-4080 GCF_000735185.1 Notothenia coriiceps
ATAGTGTCCGTCCAAAAAATATGTTGTACTTATAGTGAAAACTAACCTTGGATGATGGGATAGTAGACTAAAAGCTTTAAGAATCCAAAGTACAACATATAATAAGTACTCTGTATCAACATTGATCCAAAACAAGTGATATTTGACCTTTTTAGACAGATTTAGCAAAAAAACCCTCTTCTGGGGCCATTTGGGTGGACTTTCCATATCTCTGGCCCCCCTTCTTCGATTTTGACATGTGACATCTCTTTCTGATCGTTAGAGCCAATAGAATCGAAGGGAAATTGTCCCACACACACTCATGTTAAAAAAAAGATGGCGCATTCAATGAAGCTACAGAGCCTATGGCCTGCTCTACTTTTTTAAAACGGAATTGATGTACGTTTTTGTTGATAACGTCGCGAGTTTGTATCTTTCAGTGTTGAGGTGGGCACCGTTAGATTCTGTGTCTTTACGATCATAAACGATGTGTTGGATGTGCAGCTAGGATAAGTAATAAGGGAGCTAGGAGTGATTTTCGGTGCAGTAATAGGTTAGCATTTTTCGCTCAGGGCTAATTCAGAGGCTCACTGTTAGCATTGTGTGTTTTTTTTTTTTTTTTTATGAAAAAGATCAGTTAAATTAGTATTTTCCCGTTATATGGATATAAAATATTCATAGTTTATTAAATATTAAGGTTCCTTAGACGTTGTTTCCTGCAAATGACGCGATTTCGGCCCCGTAACCGGGTCCGTGGGGCCTAAGAGGTTAGAAATGAGTAAAGGCCAATGTAACGCATTATCACTGTTGTATGACACACTATAATAGCCCCCTTGGATACACAATGTCTCTGTCCTACAATATTGGTTTGACATTCACTATTACAAGCAAAGAAGGCTCCCGTCTGGCAGGCGATACTGCAGCATCAGGACTAAAACCACCAGACTCAGGGACAGTTTCATCCCACAGGCCATAAGACTATTAAACACCTGAACTTGCCCTATTTTTATTAGTGTTGTTTTTTATATTTATTTTTGTTATATCTTGTTAATTGCACTGTATAGCAACCTTATACTAAATTGTTCATACATTACATAACTACACCGTAGTTGAGTATATGTTATGACAATAAACCTTTGCATCTTGAATCTTGAATCTTGATTGCTCTCGCACTCGGTCTGAATGAGCTTATTACCTCTCAGTCTGACAGCTGTAGCAAGATAGGGGGACAATGAAAGTCACACACTCACCGGAAGCATCATCCAGGCTTCGCTCGGCCGATCTCACTTTTCATCCCATTTCTACAACGATGATATTGCTGCTTTTCGGAAAATGTTGAAATATTCTTGAACTCGGGTCGGCTCAAAGCGGCCAAAAAGGTGGAGCACACAGAAAAAGGTAGGACCGCATTTAACGGCATGTTCTTTTCTCTCATTGTAATTCATTGAAAAAAGACTTAGCATGTTAGCACACTTGGCGCCCTCCTCTCGGATGGTTGGAGATTTTGGTAAGATTCCTGAATGAGCGTATGCGGCTCACACAAGCTTGTAATATTTCTTTACGTTTTGTAACACGACAAACGTCAGTATATACATCACTTTGTGAAATGTCTGAAGCTTAATCATATGTTGTCGCTACCAACTTATTTTTGGAAGGTAGTATGAAGCTACTACTAGCTGGCTAGCTTAGTCTAGCTTAGCGCAAAGACTATATAAAAGTGATATTCAAATAAATACTATATATATTGTATTACTCTAATTCAAAAGTCCTTATTGTGTTTTGGAATACCACATGCATTAATTTATACGCTAAGTGCGTTTTCATTAAATAACACTTAGTGTGCCCTACTTTACTGGCAATATTAGGTACAACACCTATGCATTTGCTGTTTGTCTTAACCAGAAGTAAAAGAAAGTGTAGTTTATAATCTTAAAGAACTGTTCCATTGACATGGTAGGCATTTTCCGCCATGACGAGGGCAGAAAAAAGAGCCCAGTCTGATGATAGGTGGAATGTCAAAGTATAAAGAGAAATCAAATAAGTATCTTTTAGTTGGAACTCTGTGATCCGTAAAAGCAAAAGGGCATCTGGCCGGAGCACTGTCAACAACAAACAGGTCAAGGGCGTTCAGTTTGACATATCTGAAAGAATAAGACACATCAGCTTCTATTTAAAGGTTATGAATTTACCCCTGCACAATGGATGTGATGAAGGGAAAAAACAACTTAAAACAACTCGATTTTCACCAAACTTTAACTTTTTAACAGTTCATTAGTCACCATAAATTCTACTTGTATGCCCTTTAGGTGTACAAGAAGTCCATGTCTGAGACAGCAGTGACAAATGATAGAAGAAATTATTTGATAAATGTCTGGTCCCTCTCTTTGGATTTTTTGTTGAGTCACTAAATGCGTCCTGCCTACTCTGTTCTGATCCTAAACAATATAGCCTATCCCCCTGTCTCTGTGAAATTTCAAAATCCATTATTCATTTACAATCACCAATGCTCTGCGGATAGACTTTTTTTATGTATTTATTTCATCTATCTCGGAGAAAACCAGAGTTGAAGTCAGCATAGGGGCAGATATCAAGAAGGCAAATTATCAGCTGCCATCATCTCTCCTATAGTGCATTATAAATATGGCATTTATCACAGAAGCGATCCACAAACCTAACTTTAATATATTCTTGTTTGACAGAAGGCAAAGTGATAAATCTCTCCATGGACCATTTTAGAGGAGGTAACTACAACTTGGAGAATCAACAACTAGAAATGAATAATTCATACAGTGACAAAATGGTACACCAATTACCGAGCACATACACCAGCTCAGTTGTATTCCGTCTGGCTGGCAGTTAAACGTGGGTATGATTGGGAAGATGGATATGAGATCAAAGTATGTTTTCACAAGAGGGAGAAACCACGTCATCAAGGATTGCATTTCCCACATACAATCTTCACAGCTTTTGTTACACATCGCCGAGTGTTGCAGTAAAGCAATAAACTGCACATTTCACAGGCAGGATGCATGTAAAGCATAGGAGGAGCACCAGTTAGGAATATGTTTAACAAAGGTTTCTTAATAATACATGAATATTCCTATTTATTTAAAAAGAGTTCTAACTAAATTCCTTAATAAGATTACTATAAGTATTTATGATTTTGCCCAAGTGGGACAATAACGTTTTTGTAAATTTCCTTTAAAATAATATTGCAGAAATTATTCATGTTTTCTGATCTGCCTCTATAGTGAGGTTTTGTTAGGATATCTTAAGCCCCGAGACTAGGATAAACTGAAAAGAGTACAAGGAAGCTTATAAAAGTTAGCAGCATTTAATTAAACAAATTATGCGGCGATATACAGTGCGAGTTGGTGACTCCCTCCCTCCCAGCTGTTGGTCCTGTTCGCGTTGGGGCAGCGGAGGGTGAAAAAGAGATCGATACTCCCTGTCCATCACAGGTTATCAAATGTAGTCTTCTCCTATTGGCCGGCGTCGACGGGGGCGGGTCCAATGCAATTCCTGTCGTTTTACTGGTGTTAATTACAGCATTCTAATTTCTGTGGTTATTTAAACATTCGCTAATAACAGTATTGCAGCGTCAATAAATGAGTGTTAAAGACAGTGTGTTTAGTGTACAACACCACATATCATGTCACCTTCAATTCAGGGTTACGAAACGTATGGTTTGCCACATGCTAATGCTAACCGGAAATGGAGAATTTTCAGAATACAATTTTTAAGTTATTAACTTAAAAAATGTTGGCGAGCTCCAACAATCCATTTAGGACAGAGAGTGAACACCAAGTTTCAGCGCGAGGAGTGAGATGGGGTGGGTCTTAACGGAATACGCGAGAGAGAGAAGTCATAACAAGTGGTACAGGACAGGTAGACAACGTGTTTTTCGGATGGAAAATGAGCCAAACGCGAAAACGCAGTTGGATGCTGGAGGCTTCATTCAAAATACATTCACTGACATGAATATGGCGCCACCTTTTGTCATGTTTACAATGCCGATTATTGACATTAGGTCTGGCAATACAGTCAATCATTATCCTGGTGATTATTTCGCAGATAAACCTAGTAACCCCCGCCCCCTTT
>NW_011362373.1:0-1204 GCF_000735185.1 Notothenia coriiceps
CACACACACACACAGCAGAGAAACACACACACACACACACACACACACACACACACACAGCATAAAACACACACGAACACACACACACACACACACACACACACACACACACACACACACACACACACACACACACACACACACACACACACACACACACACACACACACACACACACACACACACACACACACTCGGGCGATTGATCATGCCCAGAATATCCGACATGCTCGTCTTCAAACTGAGTAAATATAAACACAACGTCCAATTTGGCAAATAACAACAGACACAAAATATTGACAATTAATTCAGCGGCTGTTTTTTTTTTCTGTGAGAGAAAACATTGATGGGAAACACGGGAGGAAATGTGTTTAATCTGCGAGGGGAAATAGGTTCATTAAAGCAGACGCTGGGAAACAAACAGATGTATCTCGCACTAATAAACTGTTTGCAGAGTTGATACTGACAAACAGAAATAAATAAAATAACAACGCATTGCACATATTGTTATTAACGTGTGCCGGTTAGAGAGCACACACTCACATTCTGTATTAATGAGCTGTTGTGGTGGAAATAGCGATATTTCTTTAAGGGAAAAAACAACAATGAATGTGTTTGTATTCACAATCCCAGTTTATGATTTGTGCTTGTTTACATCAAACATATAATAGCGATAGTAGCAGGGTGTTGTGGCAGAAAAACACTTTTTATTCATCCACGTTTTGAAGCATTTCCTGCAGCGTTTGTACTGCAGGTGCATCGTCGATTCAAATGAGGATTTACATACTGAAATAAAAGTCAATATCTGAGCATGAGGAACAGCTTGAGGGCTCTCAAACCCTCAGACTGTCTTGGTGTCAGTGTATCGATAACACGACTGAACATATTGATGGATTTATTGATTGTTTTGTACGGGCCTTGTCGAGGTCATGAACAAAGTCATGTTTCTCTCAGACATCCTTAGTTTTCCTTATCCAGCAGAACAAAACTCCTTCAGTTCCTCCTTCACTGTCACTCTCAGGGCTAACAAATATAGAAATATTGTTTTCTGGCATCACTTTAACCTTTTAGGGGGGAAATCCGCCCCGTTACCCGGTTTAGACAACACCCTGCTTAGCTGAGGGCTTATTTAAAGGTGTTGCACAAAATCCCTGAGGTTCCTTTAAAGGCCCGGACACACCAGGCTGAAATCGGCCGTTTTCGT
>NW_011362374.1:0-2170 GCF_000735185.1 Notothenia coriiceps
TCCTTTGGCAGCAATAACCTCAACCAAACGTTTCCGATAGTTGCATATCAGACCTGCACAACGGTCAGGAGGAATTTTGGACCATTCCTCTTTACAAAACTGTTTCAGTTCAGCAATATTCTTGGGATGTCTGGTGTGAATCGCTCTCTTGAGGTCATGCCACAGCATCTCAATTGGGTTGAGGTCAGGACTCTGACTGGGCCACTCCAGAAGGCGTATTTTCTTCTGTTGAAGCCATTCTGTTGTTGATTTACTTCTGTGCTTTGGGTCGTTGTCCTGTTGCATCACCCATCTTCTGTTGAGCTTCAATTGGTGGACAGATGGCCTTAAGTTCTCCAGCAAAATGTCTTGATAAACTTGAGAATTAATTTTCCGTCGATGATGGCAATCTGTCCAGGCCCCTGAGGCAGCAAAGCAGCCCCAAACCATGATGCTCCCTCCACCATACTTCACAGTTGGGATGAGGTTTTGATGTTGGTGTGCTGTGCCTTTTTTTCTCCACACATAGCGTTGTGTGTTCCTTCCAAACAACTCAACTTTGATTTCATCTGTCCACAGAATATTTTGCCAGTAGTGCTGTGGAACATCCAGGTGCTCTTTTGCAAACTTCAAATGTGCAGCAATGTTTTTTCTGGACAGCAGTGGCTTCCTCCATTTTATGACCAACTTATGCAGAAATCCAGGTTATTCCAAAGGGTTCACATACTTTTTCTTACAACTGTATATTATGAGTTTCTTCAGTTGCTTTACTTTGTGCACTTCAACACTCTCACACACATACATGTCCATACAATCCTATAAAGATAAATAAACATTTTGTTAACCGTCGACATGGTGTGTCTCCTCTTTGTTGTGTCTCCTCTTTGTTGTGTCTCCTCTTTGTTGTGGCCTTTTGTGCTGGGTCATAACAGTACTCCACAACCATCGGGACACCTAGGTTGAGAACTGCTTAAAGGGGACCAGTTATGCTCGTTTCAGGTTCATATTGTGTATTTTGTGTATTTTAAAAACTTTTATTTGTTCATAGCTGCCTCTTTTCCAAAACATATTCATTTGTATTATTTATTTATTTGCAACCAACTGAATACCCCTCAGCTCCCCTTCCCAAAAGGCACTCACTAAAGTCTTTGTAGTAACAGGATGGTTCAACATGGCAGTGGAGAATCATAAACAGAATCAGAATACTTCTGGGAGGGAAATTGGATTTTGGGATATTTCCTTTTAATAAAAGTAACATATTTGATCCAATTTAGAACAAAATAGATTTCGACTGAGTGAGTGAATCAGACCATTGAGAGGAGCACTATACATGTTGGATGATGCCTGTTGCTGTTGCTCCTACTACATTTTTTTAATATATTTTTCTGTATTTCTAGCGTCCCTTATTTGATCTTACTTGCAACTTTCTAAAGCTTCACTTTAAACAAGCTAGTAGAGAGAGAATAATTTATTTAATTTCAACAACTCAATCCCACACTTCTATCTTCTAGCAAAATATTCAAATACGCCACATCAAATTTGAAAGTGAATTATGTCCGAAGGAAAGGTAGAAAAATACAATTTACAATTTTTCTGACATTGTGAAAATAAATAAATGTACCCCAGGTCCAAGAGTCCACTAGTCCAGGGGTTCCCAACCCCCGGGCCGCGGACCGGTACCAGGCCGGAGGTGTTACTGCCGGGCCGCGGAATAGCTGTGAGTTTATCGTAATATTTGCAGAATTATAAATATATAAAAATATGTTATCATAATGTTTTTTCAATTTTTCGCACCTATACCAGTCATATCATTTCATCCAGTAGCCTAGTTAAACTTTCACCAGAAAACGTTTAAAATGGCTTTTATGGTGTTCCGAGGGATTCGGCGGCTCAGCCTAAGGTCTCAGCCTCTCATGCGCACGAGAAAGTTACCGGTGTGCCAAGCAGGAAGAGGAGAACACAGGAGACAACCGTTTCATTTCAGACTGTTATGTTTATGTGGGGAAATGGCAGTGCATACATTATTTGAGATATATTTCAAACTCTGACTTTATTTTAAGGACATGTCGGCCAGGGGTGTAGAGCTATTTGTTTAAGCACCGGATTGGCAAAACAGAAGAGTCTGTAAACCAGTCTGCCTTGATCTATGAATTAATGCGCTATAAAGAGAAAGCAGATTGAGACTACATTA
>NW_011362375.1:0-2919 GCF_000735185.1 Notothenia coriiceps
GGGAGAGGTAGTTCATTGAGCGGTTTCACACAAAAAAAGTGTTACTTCACAGTTTTACGACACATTTTAATTGTTTTGACTTGCAACATTATATGTGTAATTCATCATATGAAACATCATATGTGTAATTTGTGGCACAATTCAAACGGGATCGAAAGATAACCTTTCTCTCCCCATTGACTTCAATACATAATTTCTCCGAAATAAGGTCCCATGGGGCGGAAGTAGATGGGCGGGACTTCGCCTCTCTATTTTAATTTTATATAAGAATTGAAGTCTGCCAGTGCAGATTCCAAAGACATTGTTTACGGTTCCTGGAACAGTGGGACATGAACAGCTTCCAGCCCCTCTGCCCCTGCCTTCTAGGACCATCAGATTCTCTGACTTTTGGCATAGACTTAGAACTGATATACTGACCGTGACATTCCTAGGTAGAACTGGAAATTAATTGATTTGGTTTTATTTGACTGTAAAAAGTTCCTGATTAAGGAGAAAGCGGCTGTCCTTTAAAACTGGCTGTGCTGGGCAGCCTGTCCCTCCCTCCCTTTTTGTCAGGGCCAGCTGGTCCAACAGCACTATATATAGCTGACTTTGACCTCCAGAGCTGAATTGGGCTCATAGAAAAAAGTGACAGAGCACAGGGATAACTGACAGATGAGCAGGAGAAAGAAAGGCAGTAGAGAAAGAGGGGAGCGTCAGACAGAGAGAAGACGACGCTGAGCTGTTGGCTGTCTTTGCTGCCAGTTTGCGTTCAGTTAGTGGGCAGTGATGGGGGATCCTGCCATCCTGCTTGAGTCAGTTACATCTCCTGTTGTCACGGCGATCCCCACGTTGATAGCTGGGGTAACGCAAGGTGAGGGCAACTTTTGTTCAAGGGCTTCTAAGGAGGTTTCTTCGTTGGCTGGAGTTCATTGTGGGGGGGGCCTGGCGGTTGGTTGCTAGTTGATGGATTCAGTGAGGAACATATTGCCGTTTTAACTTGAACTTTCTCATGTAGATGTCTGTCTCTTTAGCCCAGTGGGTATTAGTCAGTAGACTACACAAGATTTGGATGGTAATATGTAACCAAATAATGGGTTAACATTTAGGTTAGTTATGATATTTAAGTAGTATGCTTTCAAATTGTACATGTTATACATTACTTATGGTTCCATCTGATCATATTATTTTTGATGAACTTTAATTGTCATGATAGAATAATAAAGAAGTGTTAAGGAAGCCAGTCTGATTTATATTCTCGGCCGACTCTAGGTCAGATGACGCATAAAGATTCCCCAATATGAATTTAAGATACCCAACTCTATTTTGTGTTTCTTTTGTGAACTTTAACCTTAACAATGGAATTACTAAAGTCTTACCCTAACTATGATCTCGCTGTATGCGTTTGTCAGACTGAGGTTAAACTGCAATGTTACACTGTAGATTTTAATATACCCTACTATGCCAAGTACTGTGAGCTATGTGTGTTGAAGTCTGTTGCATAACGCTTGACCTCGCTCCATGTATGAGACTCCAACACCTGTTCATTCTCTTTGCTGCAGTCTTTTTCACATTTGCATTGTGGGACTTCAGCACCCATGGGACAACTTGTTTTGGCTTTGTTATGTTTCCATCACCGCATAGCCTTTCCCTCAAGCCGGTGATGACATGATAATTCCTTATAGACAAGCCATGTTTGAATGTAACACTTACCTTATAGTCCATCAGGTCTCTCCACCTAAGCTTGGTTAGTTCTCCTCCTGTTTGAAAGCAAGGAAGGGGTTTTAACAATTATGGTGGGAAAAAGGTCAAGAGATGGCGGCGCAAAGGTTAACCAATCGAGCTCATCCCAGGTTAACAATATATTTATTTTAACAGGGTTATTTTTCGTAAGACATTGAGCCTTTTATATAATTGGTAGTGTTCCCTCTGATGCAACTAACATTGGCTGCCAACTTAAACATTTAAAAACTGTTTATATGAAGATGTGCACACTAACACAATGTGTGCGAGGGATGCATTGGCTGATATTGATTTTTGATAGATTTGTGACATTATTATCTTGAATGTACAGCATGAGTTTGAGTTCAAATGTGACCCTAACATCATCTACTGGCTTTTGGTTGCAGAGGCTACCAAAACTTCATCAGCCAATAAGAATGGGAAGAAGGCTGACTCTGGGTCCAGCAGCAGCTTCTTCACCTGGTTCATTGTCCTGGCCCTGCTGGGTGTGTGGACCTCGGTAGCTGTGGTCTACTTTGATCTGGTCGACTATCAGGGAGTCCTCGGTGAGTATTGGCTGCCTCACAAATGTGTGTGTTAAAGAGTCTTTCTGTAATATCTCACACTTCATGCACGCTGCTGAAAAGGTGTGGTAGCAAGTCCTATGGCATTTCTCTCCCCTCACATACAGGTCTGTCTACAAACATGTGCATCTGTCACCTGTCTGAATAAGAACCAGTCTGACTATGATTTACCATTGTCACATAACAAGCAGTGTTTCCAACAGTGTTCTACAAATGTACAGTCGTTCATAAGCCTATGCAGCTCTGTGCATAGGCTTATGAACGACTGTACATACAGGGGTGTTTTTGTGTTCGCTAAAGTGCTTATCCGATCCTCAACCCACACCCTTCATCAGCTGCCAGCTGAAAGGATCTATTTCTGTGAGAATCACTGAGCAGTCATTCCCAACCTGACATAAGTCTACTTCAATACACCGTATTTATGAAAATGGTTCTCAAATCTGTCTGAAAAATTATGGCAACTGAGTTCTTCACTCTCAAATCAAGTGAAGAAAGAAATTGGTCTAACACATGTTAGTTTAGTCTTTGAATACACGTGGGCATATACAGTGGGGCAAAAAAGTATTTAGTCAGCCACCAATTGTGCAAGTTCTCCCACTTGAAAAGATGAGAGGCCTGTCATTTTCATCCTAGG
>NW_011362376.1:0-2035 GCF_000735185.1 Notothenia coriiceps
TTACGGTGTTATACCGTAACCACAGTAAAACGGAATAACCCTACTTGTGGGATTAATTAAAGACATGTCTTCTTCATCTCCCCCCCCCCCCCGTGCACTCCCTCATCATGTCTCTAAATCAACCTCTCATCATGTCTCACCTGTGCGATCTCCTCGGGCGTGGTGACCGGCTTGGAGAGGTTCTTCAGCTCCTTGATGACGGTCTCCACGGCCATCATGACTCCTCTGCGGATCTCCACGGGGTTGGCTCCCTTGCTGATGATGTCGAAGCCCTCCTTGGCGATGGCGCGGGCGAGCACGGTGGCGGTGGTGGTGCCGTCGCCCGCCTCCTCGTTGGTGTTGTTGGCCACGTCCTGCACCAGCTTGGCTCCGATGTTCTGGTACCTGTCCTTCAGGTCGATGCTCTTGGCCACCGTCACTCCGTCCTTCGTGACCTTCGGGCTGCCCCAGCTCTGCTCGATGATCACGTTACGACCCTGGAAACAGAGACAGGAAGTGGTTAAATATAAAACGGGTCTAACACTGGGATCTGGATTCCATTACAAAGGGGACGTAGATGAGAGTTTGAGGCTTCATTAAAATCTGTTTGAATGATCTAATGCTAGGGAATCATTTGCCCTCGTGTCCTCCTTCACCCTCTGACACAGATGCTCCAACCTTGAGCAGCCGTTATCCCGCTTAAGGAGGGGCTGCCCTAGCAAGTTGATGTTGTTACCAGTTTGTGACCGGGCAGCTGTGTATCAGAGATAGTCATTGTTGTGGGACACCTGGGACACATCCTTCTCGGGGTGTAGATGACCCCGAGCCATAACCGACAACTAAAGTTGATTCAGTGTCCTCCGCTGTTTAGTTTAACGAATGAAGAAAGTTGTTTACCCGTTAGAACCTCATAGGAGAGGAAGGTGTCCACTTTGAGCGATAGAACTACTAACAAAGCACTTATATACTAATAAAGGGCTGGCTTATCTAAAGCCAGCTGAGTAGCACTTGAAATATTTTTGGCTCTATGAAACCTGGTGTACTTATATGATTCTGTTTTCTTCAAGTTTGTATCTTCTTGGTCGAATGCACTTATTGTAAGTGGCTTTGGATAAAAGCCTCAGCTAAATGTAATGTAAAAGGTGTGGCATCTCATCCGTGTGGTCAGATCGTGGCCCGTGACATGTCGTGTGAATTCTCCGGCCGAANGCTCCAAATAAACCATCAGTGTTTGCCATCAAAGCTCCAGCTCTCCTCGTGTCTCTCTCTGAGTGCTGACTCCAATTGCTTCAGAAGTTTCCCCCCCTCCACAGAAACACTTATATTATACAATCTGTAGGATTGCTTCTCACACGTGTGATCCACTTCCTCATTTGTTAAAAAAATTAATTAAGTGTTTGACCTCCCGCTTGCAATGGAAGCACATATTTGTATTATCTAAAAGCTCCATATATTGCCACAATTACTAGTATTTGCTTTCGGACAATGACTATAAAAAGACGTAGCATAAATGACCAGGTTGGAAAACCTTTTAAAAATGTTTATAAAAAAAATAAAGAGACAGATTTAATCAGATTAATGAGTTTGTAAAATTCAGGATTTTATTCACGTTTTTTGTTTTAAAAGCATTTATTTTAGGCATTACAATATTACCCAGAACCAGTGGTGAGTTAAGTATTTTCTAAATTCCTGCTTTCAAACCCTTGAATGCTAATCTGATTTAAAGAACAAAGGCTAATCCAATTAATCACTTTGTCCGAATTGAAGGTTTTATTCGAGGACATTTTCAACGACAGACACAAAAGTGTGTAACTCATTACTTACAGGTCCCCTATTATACTGTTTTTCATCAATATATTAAAGGTCTCAGATATATACAGAGCCTGTCTCTGATTGGCTGAAACCCCAAACAGATCATTGCAGCATTACCCATAATCCCCTCTGTTTCAGCCCTGTATCCAAAGTGCTGATTCTCTGTCTGTTACTTTAGATGAAAATAAGACATGTTGATGTAGAAGAGACATGAACAAGTGGATTTTGCATAATAGGTGACCCT
>NW_011362377.1:0-2005 GCF_000735185.1 Notothenia coriiceps
ACGAGAGAGAGAGAGAGAGAATAGATTTTTTATATTTTTTTAGATGTATAACTATTTTAAAGGGCACCTATCATGCTAGTGTTAGGCATTAGCATACAGTAGGTCTCAGATATATAAAAATAAATAAAAAACATGTCTATGAAGTGTTTTGCTCAAAATACCAAACAGGTCACCCATTCTAGCCATGCCTAATATCCCTCTATTTCACTTCCTGTTTCAAAAGTGATGATTTGGGTGTAAAGCTTTAAAAAAAATATATATATTGAAAAAAAAAAAGAGGGGCGGAGCTTATGCCTGCTCATGCGGGAAATTCTACCGGTAAATACTGCCGTGATGAAACGCCATATCATGGATTATCAATGATTCTTTCTTAAACAGTATGGAGCTCAAAGGCTTTCTCTCTTGCCGGTTATACCACAAGGTGAGTTCCTTTTTATTTCCTGCTTCTTCACACACATGCTCTCCAGTACAGGTTAGCTCTGAGTGTTAGTGATGCTAATGTAAACACCGACCATATTACGTCCAAAACACGTTGGGCATTGTTTCTGATAGCAACTTTCTGATAGGGCCGTGGGTCCACCACGTGGGTGCTATGACGTAAATAACGTCATAGCGGATGGCAAATCTGGATCAGCTCCGTTGTAGCCCCGTTTTTAGAGATTTGGGTACGGAGGAAAAGAGAGAGGGTTTTATTTTCTGACGCTGCGTGAGTTCCCTGACACACCGGGGGCACATATTGATGTATAAAAGACATCAAAAAGTCAATTTTGCATGATAGGTCCCCTTTAAAGCAAATGTTCATAGTGGTCAAACGGTGGTACTACAACTTCAGTGTCATTCAAGTGATGTCATTCTGCCCAAAAAATACTTTCCCCAATTGACTGAAATTGGAAAATAGAGATCTATCAATAAGCATATCATTTTGTTTTAGGTAAATTCCTTTATTCCCCCCCTCCATTGATGTGACGTAACGAATTGGAGGCGGGGCTTCAAGAAAACCGAAGTTTCCCAATTGGTCCAATGGATGCAGAAGATCCAGGAAACATCTGATTCCGAAACACGTCAGTTTGATTTTCCTCTAAAATAATAAAACCATTTCAATTGAAACATCCAATTAAAGACATTGCATAACATTTACAGTAATTGAATATGTACAGCTTAGATGAGATTAGTTTGTTAAAATTATGAAAGCTAAACCTAATTAGTTTTGATTAAAGATAAACCCTACTTGTTCCTTCATTTCCAATATTTGTACAAAATCAGTTTTGTTCAAATCTATCAGCGTTCAGCTTTATACTCCCCGTCTCATCTGTTAATCCTGCATCGTCCCCTCTGAGATGTAACTGAGTGTGTTTATACAACATGAACCCACGCCTCGGCGAATCAGACGTCAGGCTTTAAGGCCACTTTTATCTAATTAATTATGCTGAGAGGATGACACCGCTGAGATATGGCTCTGTTGTGTGGGAACATCAGCGGGAAACTGTAACCCCCTCCTCTTCCTCAGATAGACAGATCTCTCCATCTTCCTCGTCCGATTCATCGGTTAATTGCATTAATCGTGTTTTTCTTCTGACCTCAGCTGTGTCAGTGCAACAGCTGGGATCGTTCCTGGAGCACAGATCCTCGGATACGTAAATCAAAACTCCTCCTGCTGTCGTTGAGTACAACAGAAGGGAAGCAAAGGGCAAACCCTCAGCTGAGCTTATTCGATTCTTTAGGATCTCTTTTATATAAATGTTTCTGCCTGATCGGGTCATACACATTTATATTTGGTTGTACTTGAACTCGACTTAGAGAAAGGTCTGTGTTTGAGTCCTTTGTTGTGAGACCATGTTTTTTATTTCATTTTTACCGTTCCAAAGATGACGGTCTAGAGCTGTATTTTGTGGGGTGGATCTTACCGGGAATGTGCAAAAACAGTTCTCCAAAAACACTGCAATATTCAAGAGAATTTAAAGGTCACCTATCATGCTATTTTTAGGCAATAGCATAGGTCGCAGAT
>NW_011362378.1:0-2656 GCF_000735185.1 Notothenia coriiceps
GATTTGCCATGAAGGCTAAAAATTGTGTATTATTTCAGTTAACAAACTTTGCCATCTTATTTAAATTGAAACATATTTTAAAATAAATGGTACAGTACATTTTGCTCTGGTAATCCACTGGAAATCCACCCCTCTGGTGGGATCAGGATAATCCAGTTTGTTGGGATCAAACTGATCCCAATCCTGTGTTGTCGGTTTGAACTACCTGTTTTGAAGATTTGATCCAGATTAAAGCTTGGATTGGATTTCCTGATCTGATCGGATATCAAAGTGATCCTAATCCTGTTTTTTGGTTTTGAACTCCCCAGAATCCAAATCTGATCTGATCAGATAGGGATTAAAAGTTTTGAACTCCTGGGCCCTGATGATTAAAACAGAAAAATACAGCATTTTGATCCTCAGACCCCTGATCCTCACGTCGTGTTGGGCAACCTGAAGAATCCATAGATGTAAAATATAATCAGGGAATATAACGTTCAGGGAATATTTAAGGGAGAAGTTGCCTCTGATAAGTGAGAGAAATGAATAAAACTAGAGAACTAGCTGACATGCTATATGCACATGACCGTTTAACAACATCTTGATCATAATGAAATCATTACTTCAGACTCAGAGGTCTCCTACTTTCCAAAAACAAAGAAACATGTTGATACAAACTAGGAACAAAACAAAATTATGCAGTTTCATGTAAAACAATCTGTGTTTCTACTTTTCAGCTACGTTTGCTCAGCTTGCAACCGGTTTGCACTTACTCTGTGTTTTGATTTACACTCAGGATATGTGGCCCAGGTTTTAATGCACAAGTTTGAGTTTCCTTTGCGGTGTGTGTGCTGAGTCACGCTGTGTAGAAGTGGAAGTCAAACTGAAAGTCTGATCTTCAAACCACTGATACTCACGTCGTGTTGAGCAACCTGAAGAATCCATAAAAACAGCACAAGATTTAGATTTAAAACATAATCAGATGCAACGTTCAGGGAATATTTAAGGGAAAAGTTTCCTCTAATTAGTTAGAGAAGTCACCAAATGATGCACAGAAGTTTCCTCCTTTCAAAAACATACAAAACTGGTGATTCAAATGAGAATAAAAACAGCAAAAAGTCGATGTGTTTCCCTGCACACTGTTCACCTCCTGCTAACGTTAGCTCAGCACCAACCTGTTCAGACTAACTGTTTAAACCTACGCTTTACTAGGTCATGGAGCTCACTTTTGAGATTTGAATGCCACCAGCAGTGAGTTTCCTTTGCGGTGTGTGTGCTGCGTCACGCTGTGTAGAAGTGGAAGTCATGCTGAATGTCTGATCTTCAAACCACTGATCCTCACGTCGTGTTGAGCAACCGTAGAGAGGCATGACTTCAGAGGTAAACCGTGAAATGAACACAGAGACACGCACCGTACAACAATCTGCAGGAATGCTAAGAAAGAGATCTGCTGTCAGAAGACTCAGCAGGTTTTCTCCTCTGTGACTTTCAGAGTTTGGATTCCTAGAATAGTCTCTCTGTGGGAACTCTGGAACTTTTGTACAAACATTCGTGACTTCTGGAGGTGTTTCTGCGCTCGTGTGAGAGAGAAACTGTGGTTAGAGTTATGTTTGAATCTAAATATTGCACTGTAACTGTGTGGTAAGCTGGCGTCGGTCACAGTGTTGGGTCATTCCTCTAAAAGACATACACACGCACATGTTAGTTCTCTTTATGCTTAAGTCTGTTTTAGTGTTGAATTAGCACAAAGCTGCTTTCTTTGGCTGTTTGTGCATGTCGTTAAGCCCCTGTCACACTGTCCCGAAATTGACACCCGATGGACACACGATTAAGGAAATGTTCAAATTCGGCTCTGATCGTAACAACATCGGGTCATTCGTGAGGGCATCTTAATCCATTGTATGACAGCCGGTGGAGTTTCTCAGGCTCCGGCAGCAACTTCGGGAGCGGTGGCAAAATCTTTGGCATGCCAAAGCATCGCCGAAGGACCTTGTGAAGGTTCATTTTCGTGTTGACTTTGTGTGTCCATTTTGCCCTTCGTAAGGCATTCGTGAGGGCATCTTAAGCCATCGTATGAGCGCCGGTGGAATCTCTCAGGCTCCGGCAGCAACTTCGGGAGCGGTGGCAAAATCTTTGGCATGCCAAAGATGGCTTAAGAGGCCCTCACGAACGGCCCGATGTTGCTACGATCAGAGCCGAATTTGAACATTTCCTTTATCGTGTGTCCATCTATTTTATTGCACAACAAAATCATGTAAACATATTATGTAAATAACCCAATTTGTGTTCTGTGAAACTGAAAAGGGATATAATATATTATTTTCAAGGCGAGGAAGAAGTTGTTGCTATGGAAACGACATGACGGAGAAAACGTAATATCTTCTACATATAAAGACGGAGAAAGTAAAGAACAAAGTCTGAAAATATCAGTACAGTATCATAATACTTTAACATAATTGTTTTTGTTTGTATGTCTTAAATGTAATGTAAATGTTGCCTTCGTGTGTGGTTCGGGGCCATCTTCGTGTGAAATTCACAATTCCATATTCGTGTGTCCATCGGGTGTCAATTTCGGGACAGTGTGACAGGGGCTTTAATGTCTTGACAAGAAATATTGTAACTCTAGGTCCACTAAGCTGTTCTTCATCAATTGCTAAAGTTTTAATATCATTTAACT
>NW_011362379.1:0-1512 GCF_000735185.1 Notothenia coriiceps
TTGGGTCCCTCACTTCCGTTTCGCTTCTCATGCACGGATTCGCTAAGCTGAACAGCCAATCAGAGTGATTTCTTTTACCGACAGCCCGATTCAACATGTTGAATCGGGAGTGGAAGGTGTCGGCACGGCCGAAAAAAAACACAACTTCAAAAATAAATGAAGGATATAAAAAAAGTGAAATATCATTTATAATGAAAGCAGAGTTAGTACCTGGATGTTAAAGTGGTCCAGAATGGAGGTCAGCTCCTCCTTCTTGTTCGAGATAAGCTGTCCTGAAATTATAATTAGAATGATTTAATTAATGAGGATTAAACCTTACAGTAAATGTTATTAAAAACTGAAATATTAATTCAATGAATCCAGTAAAAGAAAATATCATTTGAACATTTAATTAAAAATGTTTTTTCTTAATACTTATTGTTTTTCTTTTCATGTAACTTTGATTTAATAAAATCTACTTTATTTCACATTTTGTTTTTATCGTAATGCAGAACGGTTTAAATGTAATGAGTTGTAGTATTTAAAATAAATCTTTCTTGAAACCTAAAGCGGTTTTTGGACTTATATTCAGAAAAACATGATTCCGTTTTTACTTTACGGCGCGGGTTTTATTTTAATTTCAGAAACACTCAAACGCCAGGACACATTTCTGGTCTTTTTTGTATAAATGACAAAAACAAGAGCGGTATCTATTTAAGAGACTTTATGTCTATTTATAATCCATTTGTGTGTCTTCGTAGTCATTGTGTCTTTTTAAGTCTTTTATAGTCACTTAAAAAGGTCCTTTTGTCATTTTGTATATTTTTAAGTCATCTTGTCTCTACTTATAGTCATGTTGTGTCTTTTAGAGTCATGTTGTTTCTCTTTGTAGTTATTTAATATCTCTTTGTAGACATTTTGTATCTTTGAAGTAATGTCTATTTAGAGTCATGTTGTGTCTCTTTGAAGTCGTTTAGTGTCTCTCTTTAGTACACAGTATGCCAGTAATCACCAGTTTTGCTCCTCAGCTTGCAGGTCCGGCTGCCATCGCTGAAGATGCGTCTCTCGATGGAGATGCTGTCTCCGTAGACGTCTCTTTTAAAAGCGTCCAGTCCTCTGTTTCTCAGCTTCACGGTGATTTCTGCAGAACTACAGAAAACAAAATACATCTTTCCAATTTCCACGAACACAATAAAGCAGGGCTTCTCAAACTCGGACCGAAGTGCAAATCAATCCGGACCGTGTGTCCCATTATAAATACAATGGGAACTAACTAACTAAGTCAATACAAAATAAAAAAGTTCAGATTCTGATGTAAATTAATGTATATTTTCTTGTGAGAATGAACGTGCATTTATTTGTGTGCGCGAGCGTGACACGCATTGCAGACCGCAAGTTAACCGGAAGTTTACCTTGACTTTCTAATGCCTTTAATGCAGAGGTCCAAGGCATTGACCGCAGACAAACAGTGCCATTTCTCCCACTAGTTCAAGCCACCATACTGTATGTATGTATTGAATGTGTGTGTGTGTG
>NW_011362380.1:0-4486 GCF_000735185.1 Notothenia coriiceps
TATAATTATTGTTCTAGCAAAGGGATTGCACAGTTGTATTATGTATTTATTTTTTTGACCACACTTATGGAGCATTGTTTTATTATCACTGTTCTACCAAAGTGATTTTTTTATTTTTTTGAAAGGAATGCTCACGTTCATATTGATGTATTTTAATAAATGTTAACTTGGCCCATTACGTGACTATTGCTGTTGTGGGGGGCTCGACTTATTTTTTTCTCCAAGGGGGGGGCCGGACAGAAAAAGTTTGAGAACCACTGAGTTATAGGAATAAGTCCCCCCAAAACTGATCTATACTACCCAGTCTATAATGGTGTACTGTATTTCTAACAAAGCTTGAATTCCTTTAAAAAGTAGATGTTCCAATACCTTGCTATACACTGAATACATCCTTTCCCACTTATGTGAAGCAATACAAGCAGTGAAACCCCCCCCTCCCAATGTCTCTCACCAGGCAGGTTGTTGATGTATCCTCCGTCCATGAGTAAGTGTCCATCTTTGGGGTCACAGAGCGGCGGCAGGTAACCAGACAGGGACATACTAGCCCGGACGTATCGCCACAGAGAACCTGAAGATAGAGACAAAACCTCAAAATGTTGAATAATAGAAAAAAAAACAATAGTAGAAATAGATAGCTGACTGTAAGCAGTTTTAAAACATACTTTACATCACATATCCAAGAAATGAAGCACCATAGGGATGTTTTTTTTCATTAGTACTCTGTTTTGCTAGACCTGTTTTTCCACCCTTTAAGTGGAGTAAAAACATGTTTTTAGGGGGGATTCCATAAATTAAATATATTCACATTTGGTACATTGGTGGAAGGACTACTCAGAGTTCTTGCTTGCTCTTCTAAAAGTGGTAACTTGAAAGGGTTAGGGTTACAAGCTTAGCTCCTGCATTCTACATCTTACTTTAGTAAATTACAAAAATATTGGCATCAAAATATGCTAAAGTACCAAAAGTAAAATGACTTATTAAGGGCAATTGTTCACTTCAGAATCACATGTTAATACATTACTTGATTATTATTGTTATGAAATGTGGAGCTACTATAGTTTTTTTGTAATTTGCTGCTTGATATCTTAACCTATAATTAAATGTCAATGTTTGTTTATTAGTTTATTTATATTTTGTATTAGCTGATAATCTAAATCTGTAAAGTAACTTGCAACTAAGTCCATCAAATATATTTAGTGAAGTAAAAAGTGCAACATTGCCTTCAAAATGTACTGCAGTAGAAGTAGTGTAACATTAAAATACTCAGGTAAATTAAATATACTTCATAACATTTCACCACTAACTTTGCAATTTTCTAAATTAAGAAACTGGTTTTTTAAATGAATGTATCAGAAGATTTAGATGAAAAAGAGCCAGAAGGCGCTCAGACCGTCAGTGTGCGCCCTCATGCAGGACGCTGTGATGTCAGTGGTGATGTTGAAGTAGGGCAGCCACAGGTCCTGGCAGAGGGAAGGTGGTAAAGCAGACACAATTATATTTCATAAAGTATCTGCTCTCATGAGTTATTAATGTTGCTTTGTCACAATTATACCATATGCATAATGTTAAATAAAAAACGATAATAATCCTCATAGCAGAGCCGGTAAAAGTAGCTCAAGGGATTTGGAACAATACCAATGATCTCTTAAATTTGGCTAAATCTGCCCAACTGCTTACGTCTTTTTCTTTGTCATTTTAAATACTTTAAAAGAAAACCATCGCCGTACCTCTATCTGTTTGCCCTTGAAGACGGAGTTGATGCTGGAGTTAAAGGACGCTCCAGAAAACATGGATGTAACAGGGTATGTCAGATCCCAAATCTTCTTAAAGAAGGAGTTCATATCCTGTGAAACAGAGGAAGTTATTAAGGGATGTGAAGAAAAAAGTGAAGTAAACTTCTAGACTCAGCTTTCCTCTGAAAGAATGATGACTTAAAAATAGTAATAACAAACGTTAAACTAGTGTCAAGAATACCTCGTAAATATCAGAGCGGCGTCATAATAAATAGACCAAGCTCTGGATGAAAATGCATTTTTTTTATAACAAAAATCTAAATCTAAGTAACATTCGGCTTTTCCATTTAATTAAAAGTGCATTTGTATCTTGTGTATAACGTCCACATACCATGGCCCACTCCCGAGCCCGGACCCTCATGCGGCTGTTGCTCTTCTCCTCAGCATACAGCGCTCCCATTAAGGAACCGATGGAGGTGCCCCCTACCATGTCCACAGGGATCCCCGCCTCATTCAGAGCCCGCAGGATACCCACCTGAGAGCAGCCCCTGCAGAGAGACAGGCCTCATGACATCACAGGGTATCTGGGATATCACATACTGCTGAAGATTCTGACACACGTGCACAAGTGCAATGTAACCTGATTGTTACCCCCCCTTCAGAACTCCCTCCCCAGTTACGTCGAAAAGGCCAACACTGCAGTTAACGCATTATTATCCCAACTATACAACAACAATAACAACAACTACTACTACTACTACTACTAGTACTACTCAGCCTACATCCAGCTACAGAAACCAACCATTACATTATTCAGCTATTTCAGGACATTGAGGCTATATAGGTTGTTGTTTATACCTTTTTTAACTTTTCTTTTAAATATTAAGCTTAATTACTATTATTCCTACTCCAGCATATCATTCACCATGTCAGTGCAATGCATTTTAGCTGTAACAATTTTGATTACAATCTTTTCACTTTTCTGTATTTTCCCGCTAAGTTCAGGAACACACTTACTTGGTCTCTGTAGCTAAAAGCAGCTACAGAGACCATTCAACTATTAAAATATACAGATTTTTCTGCATTTTCAGCCAAGTTCAGCAACACATCTTCGCAGCATACAGCATTCACACGCATTTTCAGCAAGAAATGCATTTTCTAGTTAATTTTGAAGTGGAGATTTACAAGAAATATTTTAACTGCTACTGTGTAAAGGGAATACTGCTGTTAAAAAGCATCTTATTTGTTTGAAGTGTTTGCAAACCAAATGTTATTGCACTTTTGTTCATTTCACAGTACTAATCAAATAAAAGTACGCAATACTTTTGAATTAATTATTGAACATTTTAATCGTTGCCCAGCACTAGTATAACTATAATTATTGTAAGGGAATATTTCTGTCTTACTCCTAAGTGTCAAAGAATAATTCTTCCTTACTCCTAAGATATTTAACCTTATTCTGTGTCTTGACATTTACGATTCCCTGCTTCTAATCTCCCGTAAGGAATGTGCTAATGCAATCGTATGTTGATACTAGGTTTTATGGCCCGACCTGGTGGGCACAGGGGGGGGTTTTACGACTGTGAGAACGCTGGCTTTCTAAGCTCCACAGATGTGAGAGACATCTCCTGTGTCTGCAGATGTTTACGCCCATCCCCAATATTTGGATTTGACTCTCTGTAAACTAGTTAAAAAGGGCTATCGAGAGATAGGCTGGGCAGAATTGACATGACAACCCACCCGTGCAGTCAGAACCTTTTGCTGCTGTGACTTGTGATATGAATTCTCTGGCCGTTGACTTGTAATAAACATCATTGTTTGACATCAAAGCTCCAACTCTCCTCGTGTCTCTCTGAGTCCTGACTCTCCATTGCTGCAGATGTTTCCCTTACAATTACTATAGTGTTCAGAGAATCTGGACAGCCAAAAACGGTTTCTTAAGTGTTTACCATTGCAAGATACTAGAACCTGTAAAAAAACATGTGCAGACGCATCTGAAATAAATGGTAGTGTCTTGTGGGAATGTTAACAAAAAGGCCTGTGGGACAACTTGAAGAGGGTTTGCTATCATTCAGAAAGGCCAAGGCTGATATTTGTTAGGGGGGGAGCACATTTCCTCAGACGAAAGAAAAAGAGGGTATTAACCAAAAATGTAAGAGAAGAATAACCTTTGCCATAGTGAGGACGAACAGATAAGGAGACATGATAACACTGGAAGGTATAAAAGAGGGTAGCAGCTTAAAGTGTTATGACAAACAGTACAACTCCATGAGAGACATTTTTACAAACTTCAGAGTTGATAGTATGGATGCAGAGGACGTTTTTTATGTACAGTTAATTTTATTTTTTTGGGAATTTCATTTCATATTTAGAAAAACAAAGGGGCTGACTCCAAACCACTTTTTTTTTTTAAGGGTTAAAATAGTACTATATTAAAAGTATTGTGAATAAAAATAATTGTTTGCTTGACAAATATTTGATCGGAAATATGAAACTGTATTTTAATGTTATGTAATTTTTTGTTATTATTATGACTTTGTATATCTGCCCCTGATGTCGAATTTTTCGTATACGAAATAAACTTAACACAAAAAGAAAGGAGATTTGTGTTTGGTAGATTATTTCTAAGTTAAAACAATGCTTCTTGGCAATACATCTTATACCGTTGGAAAGACTGTTTTCTTACCTTTCCAATGGTATCACATTTGTGAGGAACAAGTATTTGTGGGATGAGCAGCAGAGCTAGGTATGTG
>NW_011362381.1:0-1784 GCF_000735185.1 Notothenia coriiceps
GCATAAATGCTTGAGCTACGTTTTTATTATAATTACTGTGAAATCTGCCTATTATGTTTTCGTCATTATTACAACAAATACACACTTGCAACTGATAAAACTGGCAATCATTTTATATTTATTAGACTATTAAAAAAAAAATCATGCTTCAAATAATGCCCACTACACCACTGGATATGCTCACCTGCCCACACTGACAAAAGTACCAACACCTGGTTGAATGACCATGGAGATACTGTGCTTGATTGGTCAGAAAACTCCCCTGACCCCTTAGAGAATCTATGGGGTCAAGAAGATGATGAGAGACACCAGACCCAACATTGCAGACGAGTTGAAGGCCGCTATCAAAGCAACCTGGGCCTCCATAACACCTCAGCAGTGCCACAGGCTGACCGTAATTCATGCTAAAGGAGGCCCAAGTGCTGAGAGCAGAAACATTAACATACTTTTCAGAAGGCCGACATTTCTGTATTTAAAATCAGTTTTTGCATTGGTCTTATGTTATATTCTAATTTTGGGAGAAACTGAATATGGGTTTTCATTAGCTGTAAGCCGTAATCATAGAGATTGAAACAAATAAACGATAAAAATAATTAACTTTATGTGTAATGAATCTACATAATGTGTGAGTTTCACTTTTTAAATAGAATTTCTGAAATAAACTAACTTTTCCGTGATATTAAAATGTATTGAGATGCAAATGTATGTTGATGTATATTGTTTTACTGAACCTTAACACCTGCAATCTGTTACTAACTTTGGACTTTGGAGCATTACACATGGACTCATATATTCATTGATGTATGTGTATATGTTTTTTTAGTGTATACGTTAGAACAGACTTTTTGTTGACATCATTTATATATGTACATGTGTATATTTGTTCATTGATGTTCACACATTCACTCTCTGCAGAGTAGATATCTTGGGCCAGTGTTTTATTCCACCCATATATCACTGTTATTATACTTATTTTATACATTAATAGACCCTTAATACACGCTATTACAACCATTTTAGACATGGACACCGAATGTCAAATGACTGTATCCACCAGGATATAGAAACCATCTAAGGGTTAAAATTGTGAAATGATAACCTCCTTTTAATGTTTTTATTTTGTAAGAGAGGGTATGTAAAGCTTTTCAGTTATTGAAAAACTAAGACAAACACCAAAACATTCTACTAATATAACATTTTTCAATTTTGAAATAATTATTTGAAACCTCATTTGAATAAACAAAAAAATAAGTAGTGCCTCTGTATTTCTACACAAAAGGTTTCCTGCCTTGATCTGATGGGCGTCACACGATGAGCTTCTTCCTCCCTGTGATCACTTCACTTGGGGGGGTTTCTCTCATATGAATCTACGAGTTGGACTGTTTTAATGTAGCTCTCTGCAGCCCTTCACATCACACTTGACTTTTAAGACTGCTGTGACTTTGCTGTGTACTTCTTCTCTTTGACTTTGCCTCTTGGTGTGTAAGTTTGGAGGGGGGGCCGCACTGCTGAGCAAGTGTTACATTCTCCACCCTCTTTCTCTCTCTCTCTCTCTGTGTGTGTCCCTCAGCCCCCTCCCTCTCTAATCTCTTCATAGTGTGTGTGTGTGTGTGTGTGTGTGTGTGTGTGTGTGTGTGTGTGTGTGTGTGTGTGTGTGTGTGTGTGCGTGCGTGTGCGCGTGCTTGGCTGAAGGTCTGTGCTTGTTTTATTCAGACTTCAGGGAATCCTTCCATGGCTCTGCCTCTGGCTCTTTTAAGTGGCCCTGGTCTGCTGATGAGAATATG
>NW_011362382.1:0-3121 GCF_000735185.1 Notothenia coriiceps
GGCCACTTTGTGATGTCACAATGTTTTTTTGGCTTGTGTAACCATTAGCCAATCACCAACCAAGGGACCCCCCCCCCCACCTTATCACCTGAATCTCCTCCTAGAGCACCATTGTGTTCTTTGTAACTAAATGTCTCTCAGAGGGGCGTGGGGAGGGGCTCCTTATTTGCATCTAAAGTAACAGACAGAGAATCAGCACTTTGGAAACAGGGCTGAAACAGAGGGGATTATGGGTAATGCTGCAATGATCTGTTTGGTGTTTGGAGCCAATCAGAGACATGTTTTGTATATATCTGAGACCTGTAACATATTGATGAGAAACAGTTTAATAGGAGACCTTTTAAATGAAAGTATGATATTCCCTCAGGAACCTGGAGCTGCTGTTCCTGAGCGACCTGCCGGGGATCGGAGACAGAAAGACGACGGTGAGCCGGCTGCAGACGGCGCTCCCAAAGCTCGACATCTCTCTGGACCTGAGCGATTAGACGGCCTCTCCTAAAGGCCCTTCAAAATAAAATCCCCAGGACTAGAGGCAACATGAAGATGCTTCAGCTTAAAGTGAAGGTCCATGATGTGCAGCATGGGAAAGTAATAAGCACTCAAATGAAAATGAAGCACTTTATTTATTGTTTTTCTCGAACAAATCTGTAGTTTAATATTATATGTTCAACATTCAAGGTATTAAAGTTGACTCCATGTGTTTGTACAAAGAGAAAAACAAGTTGCAAAGGATTCAAGAATATTTTTTCTTTAGATTTTTACATTAATTTGGCATTTGCAGGATATCTGAAGACAGATGGCTGTCAATGTTGTTGTTGTTGCGAAAACACAGCATGTCATAACTACACTAAATGTTATGAATGCTCATTTCATTATGCAATAAACAGCCTGAACACAATATGCAGTCAATTATTACACGTTTTCAGTTTCTATATTCATGCAAGCACCAATCGAATCACAATATGTTGATTTTATGCATTAAAGCATGCATTTCAAAAATATTTTAAAATAGTCAATTAGTTCAGTAGATTATCTATTTTATTATATTGTATTGGCCTAAACTACACCAAGTTTCACTGTATCCCTAGCTAAAACATATATGTACAGATTAAGACAAATATTTTGGTTGTTTATTTCAAGCGCATGTATTTTTACAGTTTAATTATATCATTAATTGTTACATTTTTAAGCCTATAAAATGTCATAAAATGGGGAAAAACATCCATCCCTGTTTCTAAAATACAGGATATTCACTTTATTATGATGAGAAAAGCAGCAAACATTTAGATTTTAAAGGATTAAAACTGCAGTTTCTGAAATGTTTGCATAAAAATGTGTTAAAGTAAATGTTTCTGATGATTCATTAATCGTTGCAGTCCGACTAACTACTGCAATATGTAATAATATATTTTTTAAATGCAGGGAAGTGTATTACATGTTGCATTCAGGCTGTTTATTATAAAATTGTGTACATATGACAATTAATCAATCTATTATGTAATATTTCAGGAATATTCAGTCCTGACGTCAATAAATAGTTTCAGAAATATCAAAGTTTGTGTCAAAAACTCACTAAAAACATTTTTCTTTCAAAGAGTCCCCATCGCTATATATAAAAAATATATTTGGCAAACAAAGGAAAGGCAGTACACGGACCTTCAGTTTACAAGCAGAGCGGCGGTCTTTGTCTTTAAAAAACTACACAAAATACACGAAAATCTGATAAAAAACCTGGGTGTTTCTCAATGTCAAGGAAGGATGCTCCAGAGCCACTATTTCAAGGATGCTACGTCATCGAGTCCCGCCGAAGGACTGTTCCAATGTCCAGGCTCCTTGGAATTCTACCGAGCCCGGCTTCCTTCATAGCGAGACATGTCAAGGCTGCACATGTGTAGACTCTGCGGTCTTAAAATCCCCACAATGCTTTGCGCACGGACCAATTTCACAAATCTGTGGTGGAAAATGTAAGGCGGGGCCTCTCATATGACACTTGCTCGCCTGTTCCACCATTCTTCGTTTTCCGAGGCTAGGAAGGATTCTTGCCTCGCTTCTGAATGAAGTGACTCGGAAGACATGTCCTACCAAGGAAGCGTCCTCGACATTGAGAAACACCCACTGAGTGCATGTGTCGGCAAATAGTGCATAGAGTGACATCAGGATCATAACATTATAAAATGTGTGAATCCTCTCGTTAATTAAAAATGTTTAGATATTTCCTCAGATGTTGGGCAGGTGGTAGTTGAACCGGCGCAGGTTGTTGTTGTATTTTTTATTATCCAGCGACGGGAAGATGCTGCTGCTCGTCAGCTGAGGCAGATACTGCAGAGAGAAATAACATAAAAGAGACAATTTTCAGAGCATTTTAGAGGTCCCATTCTGCTTTTTGGGGGTTTCTTATCCCTTTAGAGCAGGGGTGTCAAACTCAAGGCCCGGGGGCCAAATCCGGCCCGTGACTTCATTTCATGTGGCCCCACAAGAGCTCTGAAAGAACATGTTTATTATATGGTTACAAGCCGATTTACAGAAGCACATTCCCCATAAACTACATGTCCCATAATGCATCTCAAATTTGACTTTTTTCCAGAATTTGGCTTTTATTTTTAAATCATTTTGTGACATTCTCACTGAAGAGACTTGCAATTATTTGCCCTAGACTTCTGCTTTCAGACGTAGTTAATTATGAAGTTATTACCCTATCCGATGATAATCCAATGAAAAGTTAATAATGTAATATAATACATTATTTTATATATATTAAATATTTATATATGTATGTATATATAGTCTTAAAGTTACAACTGGCCCTTTGTGTACAATCATAATGCTGATGTGGCCCGTGATGAAATTGAGTTCAACACCCCTGCTGTCCTTTATTTAACCAGGTAAAAAGTCTCATTAGCCGCGTTCAAACCGCAGTACTTTTCCCACTTTAGTTCAGATATAGTTCCGAAATGTCGCGTTCACACCAAAAAGAGCCGGAACAAAAATTATTTCATCATAACCTTTTTCACCCTCTTTTCCGGAAAAGAGAGTCAAAAGGTTCCTATTTCTGATTGGCTGGGCGGAATGCAAACCATGCCCCCTTAAAACTCCAAAAAGGTTTTGTGAAGCCGCCATTTTA
>NW_011362383.1:0-2136 GCF_000735185.1 Notothenia coriiceps
TAAGGGTCGCCTCTGGCTCGCGCTGATTGGGTACGACAGGCCATGTGTTGGTCTCTCCCAATGAGATGACCTCTGGGGGAAGCATCCACACACCTCCTCCTGTGTTTTCCTTTGGTTCGCTCTCTTTTCTTCAGGCTGTCCAAGGGGTAAGACCTCTCCCAGCGAGAGGAACTAGTAATCCGGATTACTCCGTGATTGAGGTTGTATTTGTGTTGTAGATTTTACCATTAAAGCAGATTATTGTTTAACCCTTATCCTGGTGCTTTGACTTTTCCTTCTTTTAAAACAAACTCATAGAGGAACGCGTGGAGCAGAGGTTCTGCCCCGACACTACATAAAGACTTAAAACAACTAAAAGGAGTTGCAAAATGAGAGAAATTTTATTAGAGCGACATAATACACATGAGGCTCTTCTGTTGGACCGATAAAGGCACATTTCAACAGTTTTGAAGGAGCCCTCTTCCTCTCATCTTCAGGTCATATAGGATTATAGCCTTTGCAGACCATGCATACAAACCAATAGAGTCGAACACACTACAGGAAATGGAAAACACCAGAAAAGCAGAATAGGTCCTCTTTAATTGGATCACTGGTTCCCAACATGGGATCTAAGGTTGTGAGGAAAGACAACCTGGACTACCTCTCTGGACTTTATTCATTTAACTGAAGAGAACTAAATGAAATAGTTATTTTGCAAACTGTAGGCAGTACAAGCAACGAGAGGTGACAGAACGAGGAGAAGAAAGCAGATAATGGGTCATAAAAGAAGCCTATTGGAGTCAACTTGTGTTTGAGTACAAAACAGAGAAGAGGCTGATCGGTTGGATAGATAAAGGGTCAGTGGGAAAGTTAGCTCAAAATGCCTTTTTGATTTCAAGAGGTTTAAAAACACCTGGACTACATGTCTGGGTTTTAGTCATTTTGGGGAGGAATACAACATTACATTGTCATTTTGCTAAAGAAAATCAGCATGCCTTGCAGTTTAAAAGCCTGCATTACTGAAAAGTGATGTCATTTGGCAATTTATGAATATTTCTGCTTTGAACTGATAGCTCCAAACAACTGAATAATATCATTACTTTCCACCTATTTTCCTTAAGGGAGCCCTTTTCTATCATGGAGGAACTTATAAACCCATATTATATCACATATTCAATACAAAATCAATAACACGGCAACAAAACTGATAAACTACACAATGAACCAACACAAATGTAGCAGGAGCGATTTCAATGAATTTAGAGCAGGTTCATTCCTATCAAGTGTCCTAGAGATCAGTTTCTACAATTCTCTTCCTTCCATATGTATTGTAATTTATTAAACCCCACGCTAAGGCAACATTTGTATAGCTATATGACAATATGAAGTTTCACAACACAACATCAAGATACCCAGTCATAGCCACAAAATTACCCAAATGTTAACTTCATGGACGAGAAGTTTTTTGGCAAAACAAGCCGGTAAAATAGTCGATTAAAAGCAATATCTAGAGAAGGGAACTCACCTGATGGAGAGGTCGAAGGATGATGACACAGAGCCAAACGATAGCAGGAAGAGAAGAAGAAGAAAAAGAAGACATTAGTAAAGCATTAGCACCTTGAATAATCACAAATGACCTCTTTTTAGAAACATGTTGTATGATTTCAGTCTCAGGCCCTGCAGAGCTGCATGCAGAATTTAAAAGCTACATTTAGGCTGTAAAGGAACTACAGCACGGTCACATGACTTCACGTCACCACCGCTAAGCTAAAGGAGGCTAATGTTGGGCTATAAAGGAACTACAGCACGGTCACATGACTTCACGTCACCACCGCTAAGCTAAAGGTAGCTAATGTTGGGCTATAAAGGAACTACAGCTCGGTCACATGACTTCACGTCACCACCGCTAAGCTAAAGGTGGCTAATGTTGGGCTATAAAGGAACTACAGCACGGTCACATGACTTCACGTCACCACCGCTAAGCTAAAGGTAGCTAATGTTGGGCTATAAAGGAACTACAGCTCGGTCACATGACTTCACGTCACCACCGCTAAGCTAAAGGTAGCTAATGTTGGGCTATAAAGGAACTACAGCACGGTCACATGACTTCACGTCACCACCGCTAAGCTAAAGGTAGCTAATGTTGGGCTATAAAGG
>NW_011362384.1:0-4280 GCF_000735185.1 Notothenia coriiceps
ATGTGATCAGGGGGGATATACCAGTGTGAAGAGATGGGATTTGAAAATGGTGAGAGACTCAACATTCAGGCGGGAGGGAGGCGGGGTGCAGAGGACCTGAGAGGCAGGTTGTGAAACTTCATAATGAATTATAGAGAGACTTTTTATATCCTTAGGTCTGTGAGATGCTGACAGTAAAGTTGTTCCTTTTTTTAAATCAGTAACAACGACCACCTTTTATAAAATAAAAGTCTTTATTTTTACCAGATCAAACACAAATTACGTCGGATTTATTCAATTTGATTCCATTACAATTGTAATATTTAAGGATTTTGTATTTATTCAAAAGACATGTTTTATTTAAAAACGTAATTAAATAAAATTATATTTTTCCTTCATGTCTTTATCTTTTTAATTCTAACAGTGCAAAGTTATGGAATTGATCATCGCCAACTTTAATATTTAAATGTAATAAATTCTACTATTTAATTCATTTTATTAAATTATTTGTATTATTACTCAGAAAAGCCATAAAACATCTAATTAATGTTCTGTTTTCCTCAGAAGAAGTAACGTCTATTTATTTTGTATATTAGCACCACATCTTATTACATCGCTTCTTTTAATTGACTTACACTTCAGGCCTACTTCTCAGCTGCACTTTTTCCACGATTGATGTTAATCTTAAAGGGGACCTATCATGCTATATTGAATAATATAGTGTAGGACCATACCTATATAAGGCATATTTATACTTTTTATTTTTCAAAATACCAAACAGATCATGCATTTTAGCCATTCCTCATTTCGCTCAATTGAACACTATGTTTGCATCATGGGCTGATTCTGTGAGAACAGCACCATCTACAGGCCTGGCATATGTACTACAGCGTCTCCAGCGCTTTCCAACGGCAATGTCCGTGGCTGTCTCCTCCTGATTGGTGGAGTTGGCCCAATAGCCGTAGCACCACTTCTGTGACGTCATAGAAGTGTTCAAATCTGGATCAGTCTGTATCAGATCCGTTGCAGCCCCTTTTTTAGAGATTTGGGTATGGAGGAAAATAGAGAGGGTTGTGTTTTCTGACACTTGGTGAGTTCCCTGGAACACCGGGGACACATGTTCATGTAGAGAAGACGTACAAAAGTGCATTTTGCATGATAGGTTAACTTTCAGGGAATAAAACATAATATATATTATCTTATTTTTCCCGTGAAACACTTTTTATTATGTTAGTTAGTTTTAAAGTTCACGCTGAAATCTGCAGACGGGCTGAAACGCTGGATGCATATTTTATTCAGAGAGAAAAGAGAGAATGAATAAAACATTTTATTTGTCTGCGTCGGCCGCTGCTTAAAAGGATTTGAAGCTACGGCGATGAGATGAAGGGGAGGCACCACACACACACACACACACACACACACACACACACACACACACACACACACACACACACACACACACACACACACACACACACACACACACACTCATAACAGTGTGTGTGCAGTGCCATGCTGTGTCAGGCATGTCTGAGAGAAAGAGGGAGCAGCGTGAGAGAGAAAGGGAAACAGAAAAAAGGGAGGGTTTGTTTTGTGCCATCCGATCACATTTTTGTACCTCTGTCTCCACATATAGAACAATCTGGATCAATCCATCTTTTAAACTATTGAATAATCATGTCTTTAAACACCGGGACAGATGGAGAGGTACTGTGTGTCTTCTTTATTTAGATTTTTCTGTATTTGTTTTTGTATTTTGCATAAAGTGAAGAATTTCTTTTGCATTTTGCATTTCCCTCTCAATGTCCACAGCCATGCTAACGGTGTCAGGCTTGTCCATATGACTACATGCTAAGTGACAGTGCTAACATGCTGATGTTTAACACGTGTACCATGTGTAGGAGCTTTAGCCCAACATGAAATCCTCCATGTGGTTTCACTGAGTTGGCTGACACGCTTTACTGTATTTCCAGATACCGTTTGTTGTTGCGTTCAATGATGGATCATAGGCTTGTATTCAGGTGTGGAATAATACAATCCATTTATTTTTGCCTTAACAAACAATGCTTTGCTGTATTCACCCTACGGCGCACACAGTGAATAACACACAATGCTGAAACCTCAACCAAAACATCACCATAAGTACACCATGTTTACAATCTTATCTTAGTGTGTTAGCATGAGGACATTAGCTTATTAGCATTAACCAAAAACATTACATCTGGCGCTGATGGGATGTTGTTAGCACTGCAGGTATGCTGTCATTCCAAAGCATTAAAACGTCATGTTCAGCCCTTATTTAAGTAATTTCATAAATACGTACTTTTTCACTGATTTACTAAAATACTCTTTATTTGAACATTAACACAGTTTGAACACATTTGACAGCATGAGGCTCTATAGGTCATTTTATCATTCTTTCTATAACAAGAAAGTGGTAATCAAAGTCCACCAGTGGCTTAAATAGCATTTTATATCTTCTTTAAGACTCCTAACTACTTTTGTTTTGGTTCGAACAGAAAAGCCTTTTTGACTTTACAAAGATATTTTCTGGTTCTAATAAAACCTCTACATGTTTAGCACGTCAGCTTTAGTCTTCAGGTCTATAATACTCATGATAACAATATCCTATTTACAATGTTTACAAAGAAAGGCCTACTATGATAAGCACAAAATATACTTAATAGATTTCGGTAGCTTGCCCTGACTTCTACGGCAGACTCTCTCAACATTTCAGGCGGTTCAGAATCAGTATTTTTGGTGCAGGTATCTTGGACGTGATTTATTTTTCTTCATCCTGTCCATCCCCTCAAGGGGCAGGTTGTCAGGGGGGGCTGCTGCCGGTTGTGCGTGGTGATGAAAAGCTGGTTCGAGGGGCCCCCAGTGAATGGGTATATGTCCCAAACAATGGAGTCTACGCCTACGTCTATAGTCTAGTCTCTATGTCTATGTCCATTTGGGGCAGGATCGCCACTGCCAGGGGCGGCCCTGATCTTGAACGTGTGATGGCTTTCTTCATGCTGTCCAACACCTGGAGGGGCAGGTTGTCCAGGTGTTTGAACGTATCTATCAGACCATCTTTGATCGGCTGTGGATCTTTCAGCTGGAAACCATCGACTCCGTCAGCTGCAGTCGTGTAGTTCTGCAGGAAGGAGATATTTCCAGCTTTCAGCACTTCCTCTGTGGCTCTGACTTTGTCTGAAAGAGCTTCTATGTCTCTGCTCAGATCCTCCATCTTCCACTTCAGGACCAGACTCTTCTGCTTCTTCTCCTTCATCACGGCACCTGTTCTTGCTTTCTGTTCTTTTTTGAGTAACTCCTGAAGCATGGAGAACTCCTTATTGATCTGAGTCTCTGCGTCTTTAGCCTGGTCTTCGATGTCCTTGTTGGACTGATCAAGGTTTGATTTCATGTCCTTGAAGAGATCCAGTGTTTCCTTTAAAGGCTCCAGGAGTATCCGGAGTCCCTCTCTGTAACCCAGAGCGACTTCATTGATTGGTCTGAAGCTGTGGTTGTTGTGGGAGCTTGAATGCAGACAGATCACACACACTGGAGTCTGATGGTCCTCACAGAAGAGTTTGAGCTCCTCAGAGTGCAAACTGCAAAACACAGCAGAGTGTTTCTCAGGTGGAGAAGCTTCACACAAGTTCTTCAGAGCGAGGTTACAAGGTGGGTCGTATTGTTGAGATGTTGCGTTACAGACTGGACACCTGCGATTCGACCTTAATGTCCACCATCGCTGCCAGCAGGCTCTGCAGAAACTGTGGCTGCATGACAGGATGACGGGGTGTGTGAAGACCGCATGGCAGATTGGACATAGGAGATTGTCCTCTGGACGAGAAGCCATTTTCTCTCCTCTGCAAACAGACGGTTTCTCACAATAATGAGTCCGTCACACTTTAACTCCAGAAAGTGTCCAGTAAGCTTTAAATTCAGCAGATAGCAGTGTCCCTACTGTTCCCTCCTGTGGCTGTTCTCTCTTTGTGTGGCTCTCACATGTTGGTGCATCCTTTTCTAAGGATTCAAGATTGTGTTTCCTTGTTTGTCTTCTGGTAAGAGATCATTACAGAGCCATAAATCCTGAAACATTGACCGTTATAAAGCAGGGGTGTGTCATGCCTTAATGTTTTAATATAATTATTTAGCAATAATTAGTATCTTATCTGTTTTTAACGACACCATAACGGACCAAAGGCTAGTTTTATACAGCTTATGTTTCTGGTAAGCCGTATAAACTGACTGTGATAGTTCAGCCAGGTTTTTTTTATTTCATTTGAAATGAAGTCCACCTTTTTTATAAG
>NW_011362385.1:0-2993 GCF_000735185.1 Notothenia coriiceps
GCCCTCAATGTTGATCTGACAGAGTTCCAGACCAACTTGGTGCCCTATCCCCGTATCCACTTCCCTCTGGCCACCTATGCCCCTGTTATCTCTGCAGAGAAAGCGTACCACGAGCAGCTCTCAGTGTCAGAAATCACTAATTCCTGCTTTGAGCCAGCCAATCAGTTGGTGAAATGTGACCCACGCCATGGTAAATACATGGCCTGCTGCCTTTTGTATCGTGGTGATGTCGTTCCCAAAGATGTGAACGCTGCCATTGCCACCATCAAAACCAAGCGCTCCATCCAGTTTGTGGACTGGTGCCCCACTGGTTTCAAGGTGGGCATCAACTACCAGCCGCCCACTGTAGTTCCTGGTGGAGACCTGGCCAAGGTCCAGAGGGCTGTGTGCATGCTGAGCAACACCACTGCTATTGCAGAGGCCTGGGCTCGGCTTGACCACAAGTTTGATCTGATGTACGCTAAGCGTGCCTTTGTGCACTGGTATGTGGGTGAGGGTATGGAGGAGGGAGAGTTCTCTGAGGCCAGAGAGGACATGGCCGCTCTGGAGAAAGATTACGAGGAGGTTGGAGTCGACTCCATTGAGGGTGAGGGAGAGGAAGAGGGAGAGGAATATTAAAAAAGGGACAAAGTTGTTAATCAGTAAACACATTTTATGGATGTTTTGTCGATTACCATTTTGTCTGTCTTCTCAATAAAATTCCTGTGACATGTGAATGTGTTTGTCTTTTATGAATTCAAATCTAAATATATAGTGAGTGTCAAACTAAATGTTGAAAATCTATAGTTTGAGCTATACCACAAAATAATGTTTAATACTCAGAACACCGATCATTTAAATATTTACCTTTTTAGCATTTATGCAGGAAGATGTATACTTTTAAAAGTGTAATAGTAATGAGTACTGCAAGCTGTAGTAAATAAACACTTTGTGGAAGGAAAGCTGAACGATTGTTTAGCTTCTAAAAACATTTAAAAAAAATGCCTATTAATTTCTTGGCTAAATTCAGAAGCTGGGTATAATTAGTTTGTACTTGAGAACATATAGCATTTATTCATTACCACAGTGTATGTCAATAATACAGATGACTCCAATGTAAGATTGTTTTGAGCAAAGTTTATTCAAACATTCGAATTTAGTTTTTTGTCCAAATGAAAGTATACAATTTGTACTGATAAACTTATAGGTACAAAAGATCAGAGCATGTCTAGAAGTGAATTGCAGGGATGTTTTGATCGAAACATCTAAATATTACACCCGTTATTGTAATATTTATTCAGAAAACATGTAAAAAAAAAAGTATAAAAAGACATCTCAGGTGCAGAAATCTTGCGGTTCACAAGTTTCTCAGTATTTGGGGATGTGAGGCTGGTTCACACGGGCCGGTCCTGCAGCAGAGGGCAGTCGTCCACGGTTCCCTGTCTGTTCAGAAGCTTCCAGAACATCGAGGATCCAGAGCCAACGTGACCCCGGTCGACATGCGGGCCTGAAGACACGATCAGGTCCTCCTTGAGAGTGCGGTAGGCCTTAAAGCGCCTGGTGAGGGAAACACAAAGTCCAGACAAGTTTATTTAGTTACACATGCTTTCTGGTTCATTCAAATTCAAAGGTGTTATTGTCATATGCACATAAGCGTGTAGAAATGGCAAGGAATTTCTTCTGACCTGAGCTCCTCCAACAATGCAACATATTATTATTATATATTATTTTAAATCTTTGTTTTTTAAGTCTTGTATTACTGTGTGATCTTCTTTGTTGCTTGTTTTTAATTATGCTCCGTAAGGTGTCCTTGAGAGCTTTGAAACGCACTCATAAATAAAATGCATTATTATTATTATTTATTATATATGATAAAATACAAATATAAAAAATTAAATTGTGCACAAAGTCTATATACATGTAGATAGAATATGATATCTACAAGAACAGAATATGAAATTAGATAATGTACATTAAGACAAAATTAAATACGGTTAAGCTGGTAGTACTCGATATTTGTATTATCTTTTATAAAATGCCATAAAAATATGTCATAGTAAACTGACTCTACTCACTGCCATCCATTTTCAAGCACATTTATTCCTAAAATGGATGCTAAATCCTAAAACAGTTCACCTCCAGGACTTTCGTTTTATTTCCCATGGGTGTGGCCAAAAAAGGTGATTTTAGAGCCACGAGAGTCCACAAATTCCCTGAAGCTGCAGTCAAACAGAGACAATAAGCTGAAAGGTGCTGAAAAGTTTGGTGATCATTTTCTCCACATGCGAGCAACCCCTTTTACATCACACATAGTAATTGATTCATTGTTATTATCTTGGTTTTTTGGTTCCATAAGGCAGTGGTTCTCAAATGGGGATACGCGGAACCCTAGGGGTACGTTGGAGTACTGCAGGGGGTACGTGAGATTTATTTTATGTTAATGAAAAAAGAAGTAAAAGTAACGAAGTTTGAGCAGTGTGGGTTTTATATGAACAGAGTTACACATATTTCAAAACGCTAAGTTGTAATAACTGCAGTGGCCTCCCTGTCACTGAGAATGACAAAGATCCTCAGTGAAGCACAAGCCCATGTTTCTCACTACATTGTAGGTACAACTTATTCAAAAGATCAGTTCAATGCAACTCATGTCGTCTCAGTGTTATTGCATGATGTTAAAATTAGTTTGCCATGAATTTAGTGATGGATTTTAAACATTTGAAATGTAGCATTTAAGTGTTTCTCAGTTACAATGTAAATCAGACACCGATGGTGCAGCACTGTACTGTACCTCTTTATATAGGCATTTATTTCCTAACAAATTGTCTTTGCGCTGATCAGGGGGTACTTGGCGGAATTTTCTTTTCAAAGGGGGTACATTATTGAAAAAAGTTTGAGAATCACTGCCATAAGGGACAAAAGACACTCAAACGATAAGATTACTTTTACTAACTCGAAACATACTATGAAAGATATAAAGTTGTAATACAAAACTCAAACAACACCAGGACCCAATA
>NW_011362386.1:0-3744 GCF_000735185.1 Notothenia coriiceps
TGTGGTCCAGCTGAAGTCTCATCTGCCTCCTGATCCCTGCCTCTGGCCCTCTTTCTGACACTTCATCTTTATTCCAATCCTCACATAGCCTACAAGTCTTCTTCTTCACTAATGTCTTCATCTCCTCCTCTTCCTCCTGCTCTGACCCTCCTGGTCTCTTCAGTGAACTCTCTTTTCCTTTTCCTCTTTCTGTTCGTCCTGATCACTTCTCAGATATGTCTTTTTGTTGAATCACTCCAGCTACTCTGGCCTGCAAGAGTCTACTTATGAAAAGCACTGGTACAAATGCTTGTATAACTTTACACGTTAGGGCCATGTCGCTAAGTAGCATAATAAATATAACATCAGAAAGTATTTTTAAAACGCACACAGGCAGCTGTGTTTGGATCCAGTTTTTACGGTAAAGGATGTATCCTGGTTTCATTGATCTGGCCTCATTGCTGTGATGTGTAGTTTACGTGGATTTAATAGTACCGCATAGTTTAGCAAAGTGATCGGTCTCCCAGCTAGCGCTGTCTGCGTAGTGTTTTGTAACGTAACGCCCCAAACAGCGCCCTTCTGTTAAACGCTATCGATTCTAACGGCTGCGTTTTATTAATATTTAGTTTCAAGCTCTCGTCCTTAGTAGGGTTAGGGTTAGGGTTAGGTTAGGTAAAAGCCACCAGATCTCCCCATGTCGTCCAACGACTTCATGGTTATACAGAGATCCAAGGAAGGGCACAGGCCATAGATAGCGTGTCGGCTCTTATCTTAGCGTGGAATCATGATTGAAACAGAAGTATGTAAAGGTAAAGTAGACAGAGTAATTTAAGTTTGAAAGACAGAGACACGGAGGAGGGTAGCTGTGGTCACGGCGGATGCCTCCTCTTGCCGCTGTGGCCGTATCTGTTTATGGCCCGTTTCCTTTCATTATCCCCACATAGGGCTCGACCGGATAGGGGCTGAAAGAAAGGTCAGAACGAAAAAGTGGGGAGAGAATGTGGTTTGGGTTTAGGCAAGGAGCCCGAATGGTTTAGTAGTTATATTTAAGGGAAAGATGGTTTATATATTTATAGAATTTGGAGTAAAGCACCTGCTTCCAACTGGTAAAGTTTAGGGGTCAGATTAAAAGGTAAGGTGATAGGCCTGCTGATGCATACTACAAAGAATGAGAAGTATGGACATGCAGTTATGTTTAGGCATATGACCCCAAATGGTTGAGTTTAGGGGTCAGGTTCAAAGGTAAGGTGATAAGCCTGCTGATGCATACTACAAAGAATGAGAAGTATGGACATTGCAGTTATGTTTAGGCACCCAACCTCAAATGGTTAAGTTTAGGGGTCAGATAAAAGGTAAGATAATGGGTCAGCTGATGCCCACTAACAAGAAGGAAAAGCATGGATAATGTACTTATGTTTAGGCATATGACCCCAATTGGTTAAGTTTAGGGGTCAGATTAAGAGTTAAAACAATAGGCCTGCTGATGCTTATTGAAAGGAATGAGAAGTATGGACATAGTATTTGTGTTTAGGAACCTAGCCCCAACTGGTAAAGTTAGAGATAGAGATCAGATTAAAGGTCAGGTAATAGGCCTACTAATGTCACTAAAAATAATGGGATTAATACAAGAGGGATAAACTAGAATAATATAAAATAAAGAATTATTTTTCAAACAAAATGATCCGAAAATTGTGTTCATTTGCATGTTGTAACTTCCATAATCAGCAACCGGAGTGGTTTGCAAAAATACTGTAGCAGTCAGCCATCAATTCGTGGTCTCCTGCCTCCATCTAGTGGTGACAGAGGGTAGTGCGAGTATCCTTTTCTCACATGGTTTGCTTATTAAAAACAATTATTATTATTGTAAAGGATACAAGAGGGATTGAAATAAACCCTGAGTGACCGGAGAGGTTCCTTTGGATTCAGCTTGTGAAGGGGAAGAGTACTTTATTGGTTATTTTTAGTGGTTTAAATTGAAAGACAAATAGTCTTTTAATCAGAGAAAAACCAAAATATTAGTCAAATTAATCCGTTTTGTTGTCTAAAAAACCAGGATTATCTGAAGATCAAGTTGCCATAGTTTGTCATTCATCTAAAAACAGAGAGAGTACTATGTTTTAAAAGAGGTTTATAGGGTCATGTATTATTGGCGCTCCTATTTGCCTAGTGTAATCTTCATGAATAGCAGTATAAAAAGCTTTCCAAATAGAGAGAATAATCATAGCCATTAGCCTCATTAGGTTTTGACTCGTGTTTTCAGTAGCACCATGAGCTTAGCATGTAGCTCCCAAATAGCCGTAGGGTAATGGTACCACCACCAGGTCAGGGGTCATGGTTCATATACTCCTGAGCTCATGACGACATCCGCTAGCACTCTAATAGTGTATTATTTTACAATAAGTAAAAGAGTTAAAAAAGATTGGAATAAAATAGTTGTATTAAGGGTCAAGTGACCCACCTATTAAGAGTTCTCTTTTAGAAATAGGGTGAAGATAGAAGGAGAGAGGGAGAGAAAGAGGTGTATCCCTGATGGGGTACTGGTTAGAGAAGTTCAGAGGTGAGGAGTTGGTCAGTGCATACGTTCCACTCTCCCTCAGCCGGCATAGGCTTTCTCTGTAAACCTACTACCCTCTGGCAGAACCCCGGAGGGCCTGAGAAGGGAGAGGTCTGGGTTAAGTGTAGTGAGCAGAGGATCCTATAATTTATGTAATCTGTAAAGTAAGAAAACAATTAATAAATATTATCCTAATGTTATTATCATTTGTGTTCTGTGTATTAAACCTTTATTTGAGTAAGAAATAAGCATATTTATTCAGCATCATTACTAAGAAGAAAGGAGGGAGGGAGGGAGGGAGGGAACAAACCAAATCCAATTATTCTTGATAATTTAGAATATTGTGGGTTAAAGACTGACCAAATAGGAGCTTGTGATTAGAACAAAGAAAACGAGCGATTCAATCAATCAAACCCCGGTTCAGAATAAGTCCCCCGTTTCTCCAGGCACTGGCTGGGTATAGGTTAGGTAAAAGCCACCAGATCTCCCCATGTCGTCCAACAACTTCACGGTTATACAGAGATCCAAGGAAGGGCACGGGCCATAGATAGCGTGTCGGCTCTTATCTTAGCGTGGAATCATGATTGAACCAGAAGTGTGTAAAGGTACAGTAGACAGAGTAATTTAAGTTTGAAAGACAGAGACACGGAGGAGGGTAGCTGTGGTCACGGCGGATGCCCCCTCTTGCCGCTGTGGCCGTATCTGTTTATGGCCCTTTTCCTTTCGTTATCCCCACATAGGGCTCGACCGGATAGGGGCTGAAAGAAAGGTCAGAACGAAAAAGTGGGGAGAGAATGTGGTTTGGGTTTAGGCAAGGAGCCTGAATGGTTTAGTAGTTATATTTAAGGGACATGGACTTATGTTTAGGCATCAAACCCCAATTGGTTAAGTTTAGGGGTCAGATTAAAGGGTAAGGCAATAGGCCAGCTGATGCATACTAAAAGGATGAGAAGCATGGACATGGACTTATGTTTAGGCATCAGACCCCAATTGGTTAAGTTTAGGGGTCAGATTAAAGGGTAAGGCAATAGGCCAGCTGATGCATACTAAAAGGATGAGAAGCATGGACATGGACTTATGTTTAGGCATTAGACCCCAATAGGTTAAGTTTAGGGGTCAGATTAAAGGGTAAGGCAATAGGCCTGCTGATGCTTATTGAAAGGAGTGAGAAGTATGGACACAGTATTTGTATTTCAGCATCTAACCCCAAC
>NW_011362387.1:0-3448 GCF_000735185.1 Notothenia coriiceps
CCTACCACGTGATGACACGTTAGGCTCGTGTTGTGTTCAAGGACCCTGACCTTGGCTAGGAAAAACAGGCACTCGCTTGTTTAATTTTTTTGCGGTCTAGATTTCTCAAATGTTTTTCTTTTTTGCGTGTTCTTATAAATTATCTCGAGGGCCGTACCAAATAGTCTCGCGGGCCGTATACGGCCTGGAGGCCGGAGGTTCCCCACCCCTGGTCTAAAGGCCCAGATACACCGGCCAGTCACCTGAGAAGTCGCCGACGCCGACACCGAGTGTTGCGTTGCCGGACTCTCCTGCGTATTTGCCGACTTCGCGCACTGGAACACACCGCAAATCCGAGCCGAGCATGTATGAACTGCGCATGCGTGAGTGGAAATAACTCTCGTTACCAGCAGGCGGCGGTAGTGTGTATTCATCATTCAAAAGAGGCAACAACCGGAACAACCGGAAGACAGAGAAGAAGAACAGACTCCGTGATATAAACAAACAACAAATAGCGTTTTTCTTTCCATTTTCACTCTCGTCCATTGAAAACATGAACGAACAGGAGCTCTATAAACCGATGAGGTGAAATAACCGTCCGTGTGTGTTCCATCTTCCATTTTAAATAATTTGTTTACCTCCCTCTCTTCCGTTAACGCTTCTCATGCACTGATTCGCTAGCTGAACAGCCAATCAGTGTTATGCCTTTGTCCGACTTCCGGTGGTGTTCCCGACGCCGATTCAACATGTTGAATCGGCATGAAAAGGCGTCAGGTCGGCAGAAAAGACCCGACGGTGCAGCGCACACCACTCCGAATAGGGCGTGCCCACGCTCATGTTCGGCCCGACTCCCATTTACTGCCGATTTGGGCCGGTGTATCTGGGCCTTTACACAGTAGAAATACAGGATGGTTTCTTAGGCCAAAAGTGTTTATATATAGCAATTTGGCACAAGCATGTCTCATAGGACTTTAACGAGAGGAACCTATCTGTATACGCTGATAAACTCTGGACAAAATGAAGCAATTAGCATGCAGCAACATAAAAAATACCATAAGCACAGCAAATTGCAGAATCCTAACAAGGCTACCATAAACCTCCATACCCTCTTTTACTGGGTTCCCAATGGCAGCTTTTTTTTTTTTATAGCACTAAAGTCTTAATAAATTCTCTGCAGCACTACGATGGATCAGTCATATGAGTACAGTGGGGATGGATGATTTTGAATTTGGATGTTTTCAGAGTTTTCACTAGAACTAAATTGCAACAGGATATGTTGCCAGCAATGAGGAACTGGGGAGGAAAATGCTCTGCTGCTTGCAGATTTTTTTTCTCGATTCAGCAAGCCAACAGCATCCTGCAACTGGAGGACATGACAGGGTAGATGAAGGATGAAGAGGCTGAACGATGGAGAAAAAGAGCCGGTGTAATGATTTACGGCACAGCATATGTCAACACAACTACTTGAATGGAAGCCTATAAAAAGTTTCTCAGCACTGGTGTTCTTTTGGTCAAAATGTCAAATGAATGTCTAATAACTTTCCAAGCACCGACATCATCTCATTGGTCGTCTGAGACAAGCCTTCTGATTGATGCCTTGAAACAAGCATTCTTATTGGTGCATTGAAACAAGCCTTCTGATTGGTGTAAAAGAAAACAAGCCTTCTGACTGGTTAATTGAAACAAATCTTCTGATTGGTCCTTTGAAATAATTCCCTCTGAATGGCTTAATGGCTTAATGGAAAGAGCCCTCTGATTGGCCCAATGGATAGAGCCCTACGATTGGGACACTATTTGTAATCAAGCAGTTCTCCTTATTGATATAACTTACAGTCCTAAATAACTTTTATATTAACACTAGTTGTTTGGTTGACAACTAAGATTTACTAACTGCCTCTCCATTCAAAGCAGTCAACAACCGGTTCTACTTGCGGGCAGCGGGAGATACAAGGTTTTCATGTAACTTTTTTAGTATCAAGAGTTGTTGAGTCTGTCTCCCAGTTGCTCAGGAGTCATCAATCCACAAGAGCTCTATCTTGGACCCATGGTTAATCTCTCCACTATCCTGCTCTGTCAGGATAAGTAACAATGCTAAGTCTTCATTTGCCCCCTCTTGCCTCCCTCATAAATAAACTAATTAACTTGGGCAGCTGTGGGTGTGTGAAGGAGACATAAACGGCCTAACACACATACAAATATTCACAGGGAAGTACACACCCGGCCATGCACATGTATTAAGGGATACATATCCAGGACACACATGCACTCACATCTTCTTGCCTGCTCACTCTTCCTTTCCTGCCACACTGTCAGGTTATTTGGAGGTCCAGATGAATACAAATCAGCCGTCTTCTGTCTGACTGGGTTTAGGGGATTGCAGCTCGGTAAATACCCAGAAACAATGTGCGAACAAATGGAAGAAGAGATTTCATAAAGCTGATTGTCGAACCTCAGATTGAGGAGAAACAATGCGGATTCCGTCCTGGTCGTGGAACGACGGGTCAGCTTTTGACTCTCGCAAGGATCCTGGAGGGAGTCTGGGGGTACGCTTGTCCGGTCTACATGTGTTTTGTAGATTTGGAGAAGGCGTATGTCTGAGTTCCCAGGGAATTACTGTGGGAGGTGCTGCAGGAGTATGGGGTGTGGGGGTCTGCAGTTCGGTGGACTAAGGATTGCACCACTGCTTTTTGCAGATGATGTGGTTCTGATGGCTTCATCGGTCTGCGACCTTCAGCACTCACTGGATCGGTTCGCAACCGAGTGTGAAGCGGCTGGAATGAGGATCAGCACCTCCATATCTGAGGCCATGGTTCTCAGCAGGAAACCGATGAACCAAGTAGGGAATGAGTCCTTACCCCAAGTGAAGGATTTCAAGTATCTCGGGGTCTTGTTCTCGAGTGAGGAAACAATTGAGCGTGAGATGGGTCGGAGAATCGGAGCAGCGGGAGCGGTACTGCAGTCGCTTTACCGCACCGTTGTGACGAAAAGGGAGCTAAGCCAGAAGGCAAAGCTCTCCGTCTACCGGGCCATTTTCGTTCCTACCCTCACCTATGGTCATGTAGGATGGGTCATGACCGAAAGAACGAGATGGTGGATACAAGCGGCCGAGATGGGTTTTCTCCGCAGGGTGGCTGGTGTCTCCCTTAGGGATAAGGTGAGAAGTTCAGTCATCCGGGAGGGACTCGGAGTTGAACCGCTCCTCCTTCGCGTCGAAAGGAGCCAGTTGAGGTGGTTCGGGCACCTAGTAAGGATGCCACCTAGTTAGGATGCGAAGAGACCAAAGGGTAGACCTAGGACCAGGTGGAGGGTTATATCTCTTCGCTGGCCTGGGAGCGCCTTGGGATCCCCCAGTCAGAGCTGGTTGATGTGGCCAGGGAAAGGAACGTTTGGGGCTCTCTGCTGGAACTGCTACCTCCGCGACCCGACCACGGATAAGCGGGAGAAGATGGATGGATGGATGGATGGATGG
>NW_011362388.1:0-7448 GCF_000735185.1 Notothenia coriiceps
CCTGGCAGTCAACCTCCTTTCCTGAACAAATGCCAGTTTGGGTTGGTTCGCTGACCAGTGGTAGCCACCTGAATTGCCCTCTGTTGCTCTTCAGACAATGCCATGCTTGCCACAATTGCCTCAGGTCCCTGATGCCCAACAATTTGATATTTCAGGAACAGTAAGTGTTTCCAAGCTGTAGTGTTCCTCTTCTGGCTCGGGGGAGAGAAGCCAAAAATTCCTGAGAACCTGCCCCCGAGTCTGTCCCTCAGCCAGTCACGATCTTCGGAGGTGGGCTCTCTTGTCAGCGGGTTAAATTAGTTATTGGTTTCAACAGTCACATTAAAACAGTTACTAAATCAGCTTACTATCACCTAAAGAACATATCTAGGATTAAAAGACTAATGTCACAGCAGGATTTGGAAAAACGTGTCCATGCTTTTATCTTCAGTAGACTGGACTACTGCAATGGTGTCTTCACAGGTCTCACTAAAAAATCTATTAGAAAGCTTCAGCTAATTCAGAACGCTGCTGCTCGAGTCCTCACTAACACTAAGAAAGTGGATCACATCACTCCTGTTCTGAAGTCTTTACACTGGCTTCCTGTGTGTCAAAGAATAGATTTCAAAATACTGCTGCTGGTTTATAAAGCACTGAATGGTTTAGGCCCAAAATACAATTCTGACCTCCTGCTAAATTATGAACCATCCAGATCTCTCAGGTCTTCAGGGACTGGTCAGCTTTCTGTCCCCAGAGTCAGAACTAAACATGGAGAAGCAGCGTTCAGTTATTATGCTCCAAATATCTGGAACAAACTCCCAGAAACCTGCAGGTCCGCTGCAACTCTTACTACTTTTAAATCCAGGCTGAAGACTTTTCTTTTTGTCGCTGCTTTAATTGAACTATTCATATCTTAGACTGCACTGTAACTTTTATCCATGTATTTTTTCTTTTAATGTTTTTTTATTAGCTTTTCTTTTTAATGACTGATTTTAAATGCCATTTTCTTAATGTCTTTCATTTTTTGTAAAGCACTTTGAATTGCCTTGTGTTGAAAAGTGCTATATAAATAAACTTGCCTTGCCTAATAAAGATTTCGTGTGACACATACAATTGATTTGTTGATGGGAATTAATGTGAATAAATTAACTCGGTCTTAAAAGGTTAACGTTACTCTTGCTATCACTACTCACCGACACTAAACCTTGTACCTCATGCTAGCCCTGACAACACCGGTAAGCACACCTTCATCTAGGCTGCACTGTTTTACGTGTCCTGACTTGTAGTGGTTCTCTCCTATCTACACTCTTCTTGTCATCTTTCTAAAACGATATGAGACTGGTAATTGACACAGCCATGACTTCTAGTTAAATTCAGTGTGGCTAAAATGAAAAGCTTTGTTAAAATATGTAAGCGAGCAAAAGTCAAAGTCAGCTTTATTGTCAAAATTCTACATGTGTTATACATCCAGAAATATCAAAAAGGGCCTAGATAAACATTGTATACATTAAACAAAACAAAAAGGGCCTAGATAACCGGGGTATACAGTTTAAAATGTTAATAATATATTTAAAGTGTTCAAAGTGCAGTTTCAGTGCAAGTCAGTTGAAACGATCTTAAGTTGGCGTGTCGTGAAGTCGTGCGACCCTGCTGCTGTACTAGTTTGAAGTTCGTTTATAGCATAACGTTAGCATTTTGCTTCTGGCGACCAGACTTATGATTCAAAAATTATGAAAGTAGGGTTGACATGTGGAGATTATCCGGCTGAACAAAATGTGATCCCTCTCTTAAATGTGTGTCAACCACAGACCTTATTTCGAGCTATTTTCCAAAATCCTATGGGAAAATTGCATTGGTTTTTGACGAAGGAACCGGAAGAAGTTTACTTCCGGGTTTTAAGACGCGTCACTGCGGTTCTCTATTTGGAGCAAGCCCCCAGGAAGTGCGCCGGACTCAGATGAAAATATTCGTGGTGGCCAAACGGCGGTACTACACTTCCGTTTGGTTGCCAGACCCGGAAACACTTTTTCCCATTGAATTACATGGGGAAAGAGTGGTCTGTAAATCGTTGGATAATTTTTTAAAAACTAAATAAACTACCCAGTATGAACACTTGTATAGCCCTTATTAAAAACATTTACCCATGGACATGATTTGGAGCAGGCTGGAGCAGGCGGGAGTTGAACTCTGACGTCACTGTCGAGCCGTTAGTGGCAGACTCCGCCTACTAAGGGCTTCTCGGCAACTCTGTAGAATCCTATGGGTGACGTCACGGACCCTACGTCCATTTATATATGCAATCTATGGGTCTACTATCCACTAAAGGCTTAAAAGTTTCTGTTGTCTTCAGAGAAAACACCCATAAATGATCATTAATTGTGTGTAAATCCCCTCCTCTGACTCAAAACAGCACTCATCTACGGCTGAATGTATTTAATGAGCTCTATACACTTTTAAACCTCTGACTGTAAACCCCTCCATTAGGGGAGCAGTGGACAGAATTATTTGCTGTGTCATTGGATGCAGCGCTTATTAACATTAACTTATTTGCCAAAGTTTTGATTTACATTTTACTTGTACATGTACATAAAAAAAAAAACGTTTGCAAAGGAATGCAAAGGTAGAACATGACATTGAAATGTTGGATGTGTATTGCAGAGGCCTTGCTTTATATAACTCACCCCACTTTCCTGCTCTATATATTATTATTATTATCCCACTGTGTCTTACTTCCTGGGTGATTTGTCAGCTTCCGAGGCTGATATGAAAATAATTTGCTATTACAGCGTAGGGAACACAGGACAGAATAAACAAATCGATTTAGGAACTGCTCTACAGTTTCAACCTTTCATGAGATTTCCAAACATGGTATTAAGACAGTTTTGCCCTGGGGTGCCATGGAGGAGAATCATTTGAATGATTTAAGGGGGCCCCAGAGCTGGAAAAATGCTGTGTAACAAATCAGAGGTTGTAGATATTTATTATGTCTGAGCTGTTGTTAAGCCGTTGTCAGAGGAGCAGAATTTGCAGCTTCGCCCCTGCTTTTTATTTTCATTTTTTAATAGACGGCAGAGAAGGCCACTTTTTATCTCTCTGTCCACCCATCTACTTGAAACATTATTTTCGTAACATCCCTGAGTTTAGTAATTAGTTGACTGTTGATTAAAAAAAGGGCTTTAGAGAGAAAGAAGGGATCCGGCAATTACCCAATGTATTAATCCCCTTCATTGGCTTCATTAGAATGCTGCACGCACCCTGGTCTCAAGTTTTACATTTAAATTTGACTCTCAGATTTTTACATTGCAATTTGCACTTTTAATTTGTGCCTCCCTTAACAGGACATAGCTGGTTTGGGCTTGAGTTAGTTTGTAAGTGGAGACATGCGTTCTGCCCTCCCATTTGTTTGTGAGTGTGGGGCCCAAGGTTTTACAAAGAATGAGACAAACAATTTGAATGCGGCATGTCAAAGCTCATTTTCCATATTCTCTACTTCCTCCATTCCAAGTACAGTAACGCTTTCCTAAGAAATGGCCCATCATGGAGGGGATAAAGGGCTGGAGCCAAATAAAGGGTGGTTAGATGGGAAATGAATGATGGGCGGTTTATTTGTTATTCCATGATTTAAAGATCCCCCCCACACATTTATTACATACTGTGCAAAACACTCTCACTGCGAGGAGCAATGCTTTTTGTTTGATGTTATTTTTTAAGTTCAATTATACTGTAAACCAAAGTAAATAAAAGTTCCTTTGCACACCAGGATAGATATTTTAAGGATCCTGGTGTAACTTAGTTTTTTTTTAATTCACTTGTTAATCACGCACAAACCAAAAATCATTCAATCATTTCACATTATTCACGTTGTAAATAAAAGAGGCTGTTCTTCCTTCTTTTTTCTTTGTCTTTTTCCAGAAGTGCCACGCTGTTATTAGGGATGGGATGACCGATTGGGATAAAAACACTCACTGATAAGTTGAATTGAATCAATTTCCATTAGGATAATCATGAATATTCCCACAAGTGACTTGGAAAAGCTGTCTAGCTTGCTTTAACCTGTTAAGGCCCTGACACACCAAGCAGTCACCAGAGAACTCGCTGACGCCGACACCGACTGTTGCGTAGGCGTGTTCTCCTGCGTCTTGGCCATGTGTCGCACTGGAACACACCGCAAAGACTTCAGCCGAGCACGTACGAACTGCGCATGCGTGAGCGGCAATAACTCTCCTTACCAGCAGGTGGCGGTAGTGTGTATTCGTCATTCAAAAGAGGCAACAACCGGAAGACAGAGAAGAAGAACAGACTACGTGATTTAAACAAACAACAAATAGTGTGTGCGTTCCATTTTCACTCTCGTCCATCGAAAACATGTTTTGTGCGGTACTGGAGCTATCAGCCATTGGAGTGTTGCTTGTGGAAGACATTCTCAAGCAACCGTTTTGCTTCTCATGCACTGATTCGCTAGCTGAACAGCCAATCAGAGTGATTTCTTTGTCCGACTGCCTGTGGCCGACGCCTGTTGCCGTTTCAACATGTTGAATCGGCCGTGCGTCGGCCATGAAAGGCCAAATAAGGCCACACCAAATTGAGTTTGGGCGACAGGGCACGCTTCGTCGTCCGACTAACGAAAACGGCCGATTTCGGCCTGGTGTGTCAGGGCCTTTAGACCCCAAGCCTGTTTTTCATGTCTCAGGCTCGAAAATTACATTTCCAGAACAAATGACCATATCTTCCCTTCTAAAAGGGTTAAATTAATAATATTTTTTCTCAAAGTAATGATAAACCTGTGAGTTGGATGTAGAAGAGTCAGAATCAATAGTTGTGGTTTTTTTTTAAAGAAAACTACCCTTGGATGATGGTAAGGTAGACTAAAAGCTTTAGGAATCCAAAGTACAACATGTAATAAGTACCCTGTATCAAGATTGATGCAAAACAAGTGACATTTGATAGAATAAAATAAATAAATAAAGATAATACAATAGAGGTAATGTCTTTTTAAATGGAACACTCACATGATGCTGCTATTTTATTCATTTAGTCATCATATTTATGAATAACTTAGAAATAGTTTTTCACTAAAAGGATGTTCACTAAAGAAATATGTTGTTTCCTATGTATGAAGCCATCCATGATGATTTTCTATTTCTTAGTGTTATTCACAGTATGTTTTAATGCCATCTCAAATCATCCATGTTTTTAAAAGTTTGTTTCTGCTTTGTCAAACCAATAAGAGTGGTTTAATGACCTTGTTACACCCCACCATTATGTGGCCCTATGGGGCTCTCAAAATTCCACCACTGAGCCAAATACAACGAAGAAAGACACCTTTTAAAAATGATGAATTACAATGAAACATGTAGGATATTTAGGATAATTATAGGATACGAGACAGAAACACAAGCCGTTTCTCAAAGTCGAGGACGCTTCCTTAGTAGGACGTCCTTCCGAGTCAGGCCCTTCAGAGGCAAGAATCCTTCCCAGCATTCGGAGAACGAAGAATGGAACAGGCTAGCTATTGTTCGTCATATGCAAGGCCCCGCCTTAAATTGAAACTCAACGTTCTCCTTCTGTTTGCAGCCTTGAAAAAAGTCCTGGAGGATAAGCAGCCAAAAGAAAATCATAAAATCACCATCACCAATCAATAATACAATTTATATTCATATATCATACTTGATGTCTGCAAACTTTTTTACACATATTGGTGCACATTGTAGCTCAAACCACACATATCAACAAAAAAGGCAAAGTCAAAACAAGGTTCATTTTAATTTAATTATTTATTTCGGTGCAAAACGTTCTAAGAAAGCAAAGAACCTTTTGGATCTTTCTCGGGCCTCTGCTGCTCTCCTCTCTTTTGCCTCTGATAGAGGATGACCTCCCTTAAGAGATTAAGGAAGGGATCCTCTCTCTCCCTCTTTTTCATTCCCGCGCCCCTTCCTCTCTGTCTCTCCGTGTCTTTTTCCTCCTCCTCGTCCTCTCGCCCTCTCTGACCTTCCTGGGCAGTGCTTGGCCCTGGATTGTCCTCTTGGATGGAGGCAATCAGGCAGGGGGAAGAGACCGCCGCAGACTGCCCTAATGCCTCATCCATTAGGACAAACCAGGGCCAAGTCGCTGCCGTCAGTTTCCCGTCCTCAGTGCCTTGTCCTGAGGTGGGACACTTGCATTCCTGAACAGTGATATTACATATACGCATTAATATATGAAAGAATAATACATATACTCATGTCTATATAACCTCTCCCACCTTGTACTTGGTTTTCAGATTTTCCCATTTTTTTTTGGGGTTGGGGCATGGGTTACCCTGCCTTCAACCCCCATGTTTGCCTAAATGTTCCTGGTGTTGGCTGTTCCCCTTTAGTTTGTGCTCACAAAAGCATATTACTCTGGGGCCAGCAGGTGAAAAACTAAAGAGGGGGTTCCAAATCCAGCAGCACCAACACCTTCTCTGCCGGATATGGAAGCCCTTCTTTTCTTTCGTTGTTCACCTGCTGGCCCTAGAGTAACTTGCTTTTGTGAGCACAACCTAAAGGGGAACAGACAACACCAGTGTGATTTTGGTGATGGTGTGACTGTCCTGGACAAAGTTGTAGGGGGGGTGCCATATCTGGCAGGAGAAATACCTGCTCTGCTGAATATGTTATATAGATCTTCCCTATTGACACCAGGATTAACCTAGTCTAAAATAAGGAACATTAATAGTGTGATATAGGCAAAGATATAAGATCAATAATACACTTTATTTTAGGCACCTTTCAAAACATTCAATGTCACCTTAAAATAAAAAATAAAATATGAGTGGCATTACAATACAAAGATGTGTGGAGTAGGAAACCAAAGAGGAAAATTACATTCAAAGGAGCAATTAAAGCGAGTGAAGCTAGTTTGAACAAATGATCTTTTAGGCTTGATTGAAAATAACACAGTGGGTGTTTCTTAATGTCGAGTAAAGATGCTCCAGAGCCACTATTTCAAGCATATACGTCATCGAGTGCCGCCAAAGTACTGTTCCAATGTCCAGCATACTTGGAATCCTACCGAGCCCGGTGTACTTAGTTTGGAGAAATTTAGAGGCTGCACATTTGTAGACTTCGCGGTCTTAAAATCCCCACAATGCTTTGCGCACGGACCAATTTCCCCAAATCTGTGGCGTAAAATGTAAGGCGGGGCCTCTCATTTGACACACACCTGCACACTTGCTCGCCTGTTCCACTCTTCCTTTTCCGAATTCCAGGAAGCATTCTTGCCTTGCTTCTGAAGCAAGATGCTCGGAAGACATGTGCTACCAAGCAAGCGTACTCGAGATTGAGAAACACCCCGTGAAATGACCAAGCCCCCAGGAAGTGCCGGACTCTTATATTCGTTGTGGCCAAACGTCGTTACTACACTTCCGTATGGGTTGCTGGGCCCGGAAACACTTTTTCCCATTGACTTACATTGGGAAAGAGTGGTCTGTAAATCATTGGATAATTTTT
>NW_011362389.1:0-1241 GCF_000735185.1 Notothenia coriiceps
ATTTAGGGACAAGGGGGTGAGATTAAATAAGTTATACTTCTTCTCACTCCTTTTCGAACACTAGATGTGGCACTGTTTATGTTGCTAATGCTGTTGTTGTTGTTGTTGTTGTTGTTGTTGTTGTAAATGTCATTTTTGTGTCTTGATTTCTCTTACATGACTATGCACTGCAACATTTGTTTTGTTTTGTAATTATTTATTTTACTTGTTCGAAATAAAATGAATCAATCCATCAATCCATCCATCAATCCATCAATCCATCAATCCATCAATCCATCCATCCATCCATCCATCAATACGATATGTGCTCTGCTTTGTCTCGTTATGCATCAGTGTGTTGCTTAAAAACTGCTAATTTTCATTCCCATGATGTCCTCTTTCCACGACTGTTTTCTCATCTGTTAATTTAGATTAGCATTAGCTCGTTGTTGGCTGTGACATTTTGAAATATATCATTAACCTAGAGATGGATCTGACTCGGATAGCCTGACTCATTTGGTGGGTTATCCATCCTAATCACACCCTGTAATTACAACAAACTCTAATTACCAAAGCATTTATCACACTATCGGATCATTTAATTGGGTCCTGGCATAAATAGAAATGTCCATAAAGTGTCATAAATTAATTGAGTATTTGGATATTTGTGAACTACTTTTGGTCCTTTCATTAATAATGATGTGTTTGGGATAGTAGAATAAATGCTCCACTATAATATCATTTCAGACGGATTGATGCTGGCCCACACAGACTGCCATTGATTTACACCTCAGCTCCGAACCAATAAATGTTTGATTTTGAGACTGCCCTCCGAAGACAAACGACAGCGTCAGTGGTTTGGGCAGCACATATTTATACGTGTCATTCTAGAGGGCACAGGGAACCACGTTCTTGTAATTTGGAGGAATTGTCAGAGATGGATTTTCTGATTTAAAATAGCTGGCAGTAAAATCCAGACTTCACGTCCAGTGGGTCTTTGTGATGTCATTGTTAATTAGACAATATAGAGAACATCATATTTTAAAGAGTCCTCTCCTGCTGATGTTCAGGTGTATATCAGTATGTAGTGTCTCTACTTTAAAGAGTCCTCTCCTGCTGATGTTCAGGTGTATATCAGTATGTAGTGTCTCTACTTTAAAGAGTCCTCTCCTGCTGATGTTCAGGTGTATATCAGTATGTAGTGTCTCTACTTTAAAGAGTCCTCTCCTGCTGATGTTCAGCTCTATATCAGTATGTAGTGT
>NW_011362390.1:0-3418 GCF_000735185.1 Notothenia coriiceps
ATCTGACACGGTGTGAGATGTCTTTTTTAGCTGTTCTGTCGTCATTTCCTGCGATCTTCTCCATGCAGTCAGTCAAAATGAATGAATGGGCGTTTCTTTGACTATTTATAGGCAAAGATGGGCGTTACGTGAAGCCCGCAAAAGCTGCACCGCATTTTGAATTGATTGTGATTTATAAAAGGGAAACAGGCGTAGGAAGTGCCATACACACTTCCCTCGCCGGTACGCAGTCTTTTATGAATCGGAAAATGTCGGTGCGTATTTATTTGCTTTGTCCTACGTAAGCAACCTTCCCACGTATATATCCTACGCAAGGCTTTATATATGAGGCCCCAGGCGATTTGGTACCACATTACAGATATTTCCTTGAACCAAATCCCTTTGTTGACTTGGTTTGCTATATTATCAGCTACTGGTAAAATGGTAAATGGCTGGTAAATACATGTCTGCGTTGTTTTATCAGTTAAAAACAGCAAATGTTTTAAAAGTTGAACATTTGTATAGTATCTAGCACCAATTTCCTCCTACCAAAGGATTAAACGTTTTGAATTTCGAAACATCAACATGGGCATGGGAAATGTTTGGGGATTTTGTATTTTTCTTTCTGAAATAAAAAATGAACTATGGCAGATTAAACTCCAATTAAATGTAATTAGAATATTGCATTACTTTGACACGTTCCATTGGGTTACATTAATTTGATGAAATTAAGTTAACAATCAGATTCTTATTCTCTTGAATGTAGGAGCTGGGTTTGTTTATTTGTATTGGAACTGGTTCTCACCAGTTTTTAGTCTGATAGAGTTGAGGTCGACCTCCATCCCTTCAACATGAGGCCAGGGCACCACAGCCTTAAACTGATCCGCTAGGTCTCCCTTGGGCCACACACTGTCATCCTGTATGGAGGGAAACAACAGAGAATAATACAGTGTTGAATATGCAGCCATAAAGAAATGAATTCAAAAAAGTAGAACAACATGATTAATTATGGCTATGGACCAACATAATTGGAGCATGATGCAACACATTTGGCTCAGCACATAACAGCTCTGTGTATCATTTGGGAAGAATATTTAGAGTGTCACAAGTAATTACTAACAGAGGGGGGTGAACGCAGGCTACATATTTCTCTGTGGCTTTTATTCACCATTTGGTTTAACTTTTAAAGCTTCCACATGTACTGTATGTTAAAGACATTTCGACAACCTTAAACAGCAAAATGTTTAGGAAAAGGAAACCCTGGGAAACTGTTGACCACTAGTAGGACTATTGGAGCAATTCAGGGTTGGAGTTATGTGGGAGCCAATGGGAGCCGAGCTCCCATAAGGAGGGGTCTGATCTCCTATGAAAGCAGTGAAACCATACATCTATGGGGGTTGCTAATACATTACCAACAACCATTATTTTAATCACAAATAATGCACGTGTCAATGTAATTTGTGTTAGTTACGTTAACGAGGTAAATAGGCTAAAAGAAAAACATGTTTTCCAAAAGAACTACGCATCGTATTCTCTCTTGAATGACAATATGCCTGCACTTCACCTCCAAGGTACGCAATAAAATATTGGACCACGTAATTAGCAGTGAAGTCTCAGTGTAGCAGTGAAGTCTCAGTGTAAATGGATTTACTGAACTCCAGCTCATTTGAGTCTCGATGATTGATCAATTTAATAGTCATATTCAGACCTGACTATAGCAGGTCACAGCTTCACCATTTTTCAACTGTCCTACAAGTTGTTAACGCTCTTATTCCAAACTATGTTGTGTTAGAAGTGGTTAGTGGCTGTCATTTTCGTCTTCAAAGCAGATTTAATACTTTTTTAACTGAGAACAAGCTGCAATGATTTGAATAAGCATATGGTAATATATAAGACATAAGATACACAATATACCTCACATAATGTCATTATGCTTTAAAAAAATAACTGTGTAATTCAGGAAAGTAACCAGAAGGCCAAGTCATGTATAAAGGAACAATAACATAATTATGTGACACTGAATGACTGTGACACATGGTGAACTTGAAAAAGTGATTGATAGATTCATGAAAGGCATATTCAAAACAATTAAAGTAATGTATTTCGGCCTGACTCGGAGGAGGAAGTCATGATATCATGACTGTAACTCACTGATCTCCAGCTGCCGGGCGATCCGTCCTTTGCTCTTATCTCTGAAGTCCATCTGAGCCTCGTTGTATCGGGTCATCACCTCAACAAACTTCTTGGCCAGGATGGCATGCTGGGAACAGAGAATGCAAGTGCCTTGTTAAATGACTTTAAAAGGGGAGTAAATATGTAATGTAAGTGACATAACACATAATTGTGTCCATGTTTATGTTTTCCGCTTCATAAAATGATTTCAATGGGCCTTTTATTCACAGAGTGCAAAGCAACAGAGGTAAAGACCAGGGGCCGTATTCACAAAGGATCTTAGGGCTAAAAGTAGCTCCTAACTGGCGAATTTAGGAGAAACTCCTAAACATAATGGGCGTGTCAGTCTTAAATTTAGGACTCCTAATTTTATTCACTAAGAGCAATTCACAAAGTATTTTAGGCCTAAAAGTAGCACCTAAGTTTAGGAGAGCTTAAAAGTCCTCGAGAGGACTCCTAACTCAGTAAGACCTATTCACAAAGAATCTGAAAATGGCTGAGAGACGAAATGTTTTGGAGACAATGGAAGGCTGTGAGTTGATCAAGAGATATAGGCTAAATCGTGAGGGTATCAAACTTGTTGTGGAATTAGTGCGGCATGCAATAACATCCCCGACTAACAGGAATAACCCGATTAGTCCGGAAATAAAATGTTTGGCAACACTACGATATTTAGCAACAGGGAAAATGCAACTTTGCAATGCCGACGATTTAGGGATATCGCAACCATCAGTCAGCCGTGCCATAAACCAAACCATCAACGCGCTCTCTAGACCACATATCATCCAACATTTTATCCGGTTTCCTTTGGACAATCAACAACTACACAGGATCACATAAAGCCAACTTCATGGCAATGCAGGTATGCCCGGTGTGGTCGGTGCTATTGACGGGACGCACATAAAAATAATTGCGCCATCAAAAGATGAGGACGTGTTCGTCAATAGAAAGAAAGTACATTCCATCAACACGCAGATTGTTTTCATTCATCATGATAGGGGGACTTGAACGGCGGTATGGGCTGTTATTGAAAGTGTTTAAGTGCTGGAAATATGCTCATTGGATAATAGTTTGCAGGGTGCTTTTAATTGCCTCCTTGATTTATGCAATTTACGTATTTTTATTGTTTGCTCTCTCTCTTTAACGTGCATATACAACGTCATTATCGTGGTCTGCACAAACTTGTCATCATGCGTGTATTCTGCTAACTGCACTGTCCATAACTATTTGATAGGAATACATTTCTAGCCTAGGCTATTTCCTTGTT
>NW_011362391.1:0-8274 GCF_000735185.1 Notothenia coriiceps
TTAATCCCTGTGGGGACATTCAGTGGTTTAACAGCAACAGGTAAGATTGAAAAACAGGACAGCACAGATTCACACAGATTAATACAATTAAGGATAAATCAAAGGTAAAAAAAAAAGAAGATAAATAACTATAAAATAAGAAATTTATTAAAATGAACATATATAGATATACTGTAAAGTAGCATTTAACCGTATAATAAACGTATTATATTCTTTGCAAGCTCTTGCGGGCCACATAAAATGAAGTCGCGGGCCGGATTTGGCCCCCGGGCCTTGAGTTTGACACCCCTGATATAGAGGATATACATATTTATATTCTGTATTCGGGATTGTTGGAAACGTTATTTCGCTCTCTCTGTACAAACACACAGGAGAAAACAAATTGACATTAAAGTTGACTTTGACTTTGACTAAATCCACGTAGCACAAGAGATGGAAACATTCATATTTGTCGTCCGGATTACAGAATTGACCAGAAGTCGTCACAGTCTCGGCGGCGTGTGGCGCAGTGGACTAGTGCGTGGTTCAGGTTCAAACCCCACTGCAGTCAGCATGTCGTTGTGTCCCTGAGACACTTCACCCCAAAGTGCTCCTGTGGGGATTGCCCACAGTACTGAGTATGTGAGGCACTTTGAATAAAAGCGTCTAACAAGCAACATGTAATGTAATGTCTCTGTGTCCCGCTGCACGTTTACACAACACTGTGGCCACACTCTTATCATCAAACAAGACTAAAAGAATGAACGTCCTCCAATATTTAAACTTTTCATTGATCAGATAACACATTTTTTACCTCTGGAGAAAATGACATTGGAAAAATATAATCATGGACGTATCTTTCAAGCTCTGTGGTTGCCATTGTTTTTATATTTGGAAAATATATCTGAGATATGAGCAGTGATGGAATGGTGCATTCTGTGGCTATTTTTCCTGACGGCCGGAAATACTAGTTGTGTTGTCATTGTCTATATTGTCGCTGTATTGTTTAATTAATTGTATAATTATTTGTTTGTTTTACTTTGATGTGGGCTTATTATTATTTATTTTTATTTTCGTTTTATGTTTATTTTCATGGCTCTGTTGTTTAAGTTATATTGAGAAGCATTTTTTTTTAATTTTTTTTTTTATAAATGTTTTTGGTTTCGTTAGTGTGGGCATGTGCGGGTGTAGTGAGTGTACTGTGATATTACAATATATGAAATGGCATCGATTATTGTACACTATAATGAAATAAAAAGACTTGTAAAAAAACAAGACTAAACTTGTGCAGAAAGAGACGAGGTGTGAAACTCGTGAACTGGAGCCATTTCTGGGGAACTTCTCAGTTGGGAAGAGTTGTGTGCTTTTGTTTCATTGCTGCCGGTTTAAACATGATTCATGATGATGAAGCAGTGTGTTGTGGGACCACGAAACATCTTGAAAAAGTCCATGCAGGCCTACTATACATGCATTTTCAGGAGATTGCCCCAAAATGTAGGTTAATTATTAAAGGTATTCTTTCTCACATTTCTTATCTTATTGCTGCCATCATGAGGATATTTTAATTGAACTGTGAACTTGAATATGAGCAATGAAGAATATTAAGGAGGCAAAACAGCTTTCTATTTACAGATGTATTGTTGCTATATTATTATTATTATTATTATTATTATGAAGTAAAAGGAAATAAGTACCACATCATTTGCGATCTCATAAACCACAACATGGCAAAACTGGGAGTTTCATTTCTCTACATTTGAAAAGAAAGTGAAGGATTTCTGGACGGTTTAACGGACTGTAATATTTAGTTAAAATAACAGACTTGGGTTCATTGACAGACGTTCATTTAGTTAAGACAAGCCCGGCTATTTAAACGTACTAGGATATCTAAGACGTTTCCAAACCATGTCCGGGAAAGCATCAACTCCTAGTCTAATGTGTATCCTGTATGTTCACCTTTGCCATGTTGATTCAGAACGAAACTCAAAGAAAGACAACAGTCATAAAAAAGTATTATTTATTAATCTTCTCACTCTTTTGGAATACCCAGACTTTGTACCTTCTCATGATAAAGTGCCTTTTAAAAGAAATCGGAAATGTGGCCGTGTAATAAATCAGTCTCACTTGAATTGTTAACGATCTGGACCGGAGAGTATTACAGTATTTAGTTATTGATTTAACCACTTCTGCAGGAACAGGAAGACGTAGTCGCGGGCCAGAGCCAGCTGGGGGAGATCCTCGCTGCGCGCCGGGTACATGTTGGCACAGTGGGCTGTTCCTGGATCAGAGGAACAACGTTAGTATGAAGGATAGGGCAGAGAATGAACAGTAACACTGAGATGGTCTGGGATACGAGATCAATTATGCACCCAATAAAGTTTCAATCGAACACGCTTGGCTGCTGTCGTGCGAAGCAATCACAGAGAAACTGAGTTTAGTCATTTTGAGCTGGAAACATCTGCAAGGTTTCACGTTTAAAGCTCCCTTTATGGTCTAATCACAAATGTGTACAGATTTCCCCCTGTCAAATAATCAAGTGTATTAACTGTGTACACATTTTAATGGACACTTTCGGTTAGTCAGCATTTCTAGACTTTCCCAAAATTCCCGCGGTTCATAGCTTTTCACACGTTGAAGCAGCAACAAATAACTTCCCCCCCCCCGTACCTTTTAAAGAATAATTTATGTTGAAGCCACCGTTCCACCTTTCTGCTTTTTAATCAAACTTAGTTAGTTAGATGTTATTTAGATGTCTGGAGCCATCTGGATCAACAAATCATCAAATACTTGCTAATAGCTTGATAGCAAAGATGTCACCGTTGTAAAATTACTTTTTTTTATTAGACTGTCATTATTATAATCATTTTAAAGGGCCAGTATGTAGTATTTATAATGATCAATCAGCCAAAATGGAATAAAATATTCACAATTAGGTTTTCATTAGCGTATAACCAAATTAAACTAATAAACAGTGTTTTTCGTTCCCTTAATGCAGTGGTGGGGGGGCGCCAAAGATCGCAGGGGGGGGCGCCAGGCGTTGATTTCTTTTTTATACGTATAATTGTAACACATGATTGTCACTAAAAGCCTTGTCTCTACGTTACAATAAAATATAAAAAATAATTAATTAATTAATTTGAATAAAAATTCAAGTTCGTATTAAAGGCATAAAAAGACAGAAATGTATAATTCTGTCTTTAATAGAAATGTTTCTTCTGCCCGTAAAGTGTCCAAACCAGGCTTTTCTGGATAAGCGCATTTTTAAAACAGTCATTGTCCATACCGGTTTCAGTAGGATTATTTGTCACAGTTGCTCCGATCAGATCGGTCTCCTCCATTTTGTAGATTATTTACGGCTTTTGAATCCACATAAACACATCGGTAAAATCCGGCTTACTTTGAGCATGTGTTTAATTTTAATTTTTTTTAAACAGTTTAATCCCTTTGTGAATTGTTTCCACTTCCGCCGTCCTTTAATTTATTCATACAGCGGGAATCCAAATGAATTAATCCTGAGTCCAATAACCATCAAAGTCACTCCAATAGTGCTCCTTAGTTACGCTTTCGTCCTCCTTTAACAAAATACTTCACATTCATCCAGTTTGAAACCCCCCCCCCTTGTGTGTGTGTGGGGGGCGTTTTTATTCAAATGTTGGCTTTTTAGAGGGCCTTTCATGTGGTCATCTTACCTGAAGGCCATTACAAAGTATTTTAAAACTGCGGTCACACCAGCCCCCACCCTCCTAAAGTATTGTTATGGTAAGGATGGCTTTTGTCCTTTTTAAATCCCATTGCTAGATAACATATCCACTTGTTTTTCGAGCTGTAAAGTCACAGTGCTTTTTACTTCACTTCCCTTTAAGTGTTTCATTCACCTTTGATGAACACAGCGGGCAGGTCGGGGCTGATGTCCTGCGTGACCCCCAGGGCGTGCCAGGGGTCGATGGATCCGTTGGGAAGAACGATTCTGGAGGAGCGGATGTTATAGCCTCCGTAGTATTCGTTGGTCTCAGCCACGGCCTCCGCTAGCTGATCAGCACTGACGTTAAAGAAGTCTGCACACTGCTGCACGTGGTACCTGCACCAGAAAACACACAGCTTATCTTGGAGGTTATGTCAATTCAAAATAACACCCCAAGTGGAAATGAGACCTGTGTTTAGTCAAATGATAACACGACATTTTGTTGATTAGAGATCTGTTCAGAAGAAATGTGATATTCAAGCGGCCATACTTTCTCCTCTGTTAGTGGAATCACTCATTTTCTAAACATTATGCTTTGTATCCACGTGTCCAAATCAAAACAGTTCATTGGAGGTATATACAAACAGGAAAATGAACAATGCATGATGATTATTTTGTTTGGTTTGGCTTGGTCCACATCAACTTATATAACTCGAACACGTGAGACATTGTTCTGCTCTGTTAAACCTTTTATGGTCCAAACACAACTGTCTACAGAGGTCCCCCTGTCAATGAATCAAGTGTATGAATGTTGTCTACATTTCGAGCCCTTTACCCACACTTTCTGTGAGTCAGCGTGTCTGCAGACTTTCCTTTAGCCACATTTCCACGGCTCATCGCTTTGTGACGTCGAAGCAGCAACAAATAACTTTTCCTGGAAGAATGAATGCAGATGCCACTGTTTCTGTTTCCCTCAGAGCTAACATCAGCACTGACGTTAAAGAGGTGATACCTGCACCGGAACACACGGTAACCATGGGAACACTGGGAGGAAAATGGACAAACCACAATGTTTTTTTAGTTTAGTTTGGCTTGGTCGACTTCCACTATTCCACTATACTTGCACAATAACTTGATAGTTGTCATCCCTTCACGATACAAATATCAACATATTAAATCAACAACAATATGTAATTTCTTTCAGATTGCGACAGACTATAGCGAACTAACTGCGGACCAACGATTGAACATTAAAAAGAACGGCTCTCACCAAGTACGTCTCGGTTCCCCTCGTTCGTACCGAAGAGCCGTTCAAAATAATTGGCTCGTTCGCGACCGACACATCACTACAAACTATTACCGATGAATAAGCTAAGGCCTTAGAGCAGGGGTGTCAAACTCAAGGCCCGGGGGCCACATCCGGCCCGCGACTTCATTTTCTGTGGCCCACAACAACTCTGAAAGAATGTTTATTATACGGTTATATGGTGATTTACAGAAGCACGTTGCCCATAAACTACATGTCCCACAATGCATCTGAAATTGGACTTTTATCTTTGAATTTGCCTTTTTCTCCAAAATGTTATTTCTTTTACTTTTTTTCTTCAGAATTTGGCTTTTCTTTTAAAATTATTTTGTGATGTGCGCACTGAAGAGACTTGCAATTACTTTCCCTAGACTTCTGCTTTCAGACGTAGTTAATTATGAAGTTATTCCCCTATCCGATAACAATCCAATGCAGAGGCATAATGTCATATAATACATTATTTTATATTAAATATTTATATATGTGTTTTTATATAGTCTTAAAGTTACAACCGGCCCTTTGAGTGCAGCCATAATTCCTACGTGGCCCGTGATGAAATTGAGTTTGACACCCCTGCCTTAGAGTATAACCTCAACACTTGTTTACATTATTTCATAATTATTTTTGCTCAATTATCAATAAATAGACACCGAAAACTAAATAAATAAAAAATACCTTACAGTATATATATTATCTTTAAAAAAAATCTCATTAAAGGTGGGGTAGGTAACTCACATCAGAAACACTTGTTGTTATATTCCATGGAATGCTCTTAACATCCCGATAGCAATGAATACATTAAATGCTTTGACAATAAATACATAAATAAATATCATCTGTGGAAGCCGTGGCGCTGTAAAAAGCACGACCAATCATCTGAGCCGGCTAAAGTAACTGGATGGCCTACCTGCCTGTCAGCCTTCCATCTGTGCACAAACTTATCTCGTGCTCTCATTGGTCATGTGCGCGTTCGTGTGTGTTGAAGGAAGGGGCAGATTGTTTTCTAGCTTACTCGAGCTGGTTTCTCCATTCTTACCTACCCTACCTTTAAGTGAGACAATTTGAATAAGATAAACTAAATAACATATATGTATATTATATATTTCCAAAAAGTCCCAAAAATGTTTTTTATATATACAAAAGCGATTCATTTATTACATTAACATTATTTATTTTACATCTGACGTTTTCATATTAGTTATTTAAAGATGTAACTCTTTTTTAAAACAGATTAAGTGTATTAGACATTTTAATTTCCTTCTCTCTGCTGTGGTAATAATGGTCCAGGGGAGCAGGTGCCGGGGAGAAAAGATTTATTAAGACTTAATTATTCAGAGAAAATGTTTGATGTACTCACTTCAGAGGGAAGCCGCTGAACGGTTGGTCCGGTGAATCGGTGCTCTGGTAAAATCCAAATTCAGTGCAGGTCTGGTAGACCCACTGTCTCCCTGACGACACACACACACACAATTAATTTGGGAATTACATTTGAAGAAGCCGCTAAAAAGTGATTGTATTATATTAACAAACATATCTTATGAATGTGTTTGCTGTACACCAATACAATCAGCTTCCTCCTTAACCATTGAGTCATGTTTGCAATAAATGAGGGTATTTATTCGTTCCCACAAGTCGAATGAAGTCCATTTTAGTTAATGGAATCAAAAGGAGTTACCAACACAGTGCAGGTATTTCTACTATGAGTTTCAAATGGATTTATTTCACACTGAAGTCTTTACTCTCAGCCCCAATTAGCAGGAAGAGAGGGGGTTTACAGTATGTGGACACGTCCCAGAGGCTTTTTAAGAGACCACTTCCTGTTTGAGTGATCCCAATCCACATGAAACTGGAACAACATCCCGGGGCGGATGGGGGGAATAAATAGAAACCCATTTCAGGTTAAACATGTTAAGGCGTTACTCGATGCTGAATCCATGAAAGACCTGATTTCCCCCAAATCTTCCAAAGCAGGATTACTGGTATTACAGAAAATAACATCTAAGATTCAGACGCTCAACTCGTGCATTATCATCCGCCAAGAAATACTGTATTTGTTCATTTTAATATATTTTAATTTGAGTCTAAAACCCATACAAATCTTCATTTTGTTGCGTTTTTTAAAGATTCCTCAAATTTAAGATGTATTGTGTGTTGGACCAGCAATCTGAGGACTAAGAAAATATGTTTTAATCCACAAAAGTACTCTTAGTTATTTGTTAATACATTTGAATTAAGTAATAATAATTATAGTAATAAATATTGTAATATTACAGATTTTATTTATTTATTTTGTCCATTTACTGTATTTTCTCTTTTTCTGATGGATTGTTGTCTAGTTCTTTCTTTTATTTATTTTTTGAACTGTATACATTTTGTATTTTTAACCATATTATTTCTTAAAATGTAAAAAAATAAAAGATAATTTTCTACAATACAATTTTTAGTCTTCCCTAAAAAAGAAAGCAAAAAAAGGTAAAGAAAAGTAAGAGTCCCGGAAACCAATGGGTGCCAAACTACATGAGGAACAATTCTAAATAAGAATAACATAAGAGGACATGTATTTAGTTTACATATGACTTCCCTGTGTGAGACCGAATCTGTGTCATAAGAACACAACAAATCCAAAAATAAAAAGGGACTAGAAACACACACACACACACACACACACACACACACACACACACACACACACACACACACACACGCACACACACACACACACACACACACAGACACACACACACACACCTCCTCCTGCGGCCGGCCCCTCCCATGATGCATTAGTCATCTCCTTCAGGTAGGAGTTGAAGCTGACGTCCAGACATTTAACGGAGAAAGTCTCCATCATGAAGCGAGCCACGGCGGCGTAACGTTGGTACGGATCCCCGAGCGAGGAGACAGACATCACCTCACACAGAACCTTGATGGTGATGTTGGTGCCCGTCACTCCCTGAAAATACAGAGAGAAGAAGAAGGTTGAAGCAGTTTGATCCACATTTTCATTCAATTTACACACGGCCTCACGTCTGTCCGTCCTGGGAGAGGGATCCCTCCTCTGTTGCTCTCCCTGAGGTTTCTCCCATGTTCCCCTTTAAACTGTGGGGTTTCTCTAGAAGTGTTTCCTTGTACGATGTGAGGGTCTAAGGACAGAGGGTGCCGTATTGTCATACTGATATTCTGTACAAACTGTGAAGTCCACTGACACTAATGTAACATGTGTGATATTGGGCTATATAAATAAACCATTGATTGATTGATCAGAAGGTAGGAAACTAAAGAGATGGAAAAGGAGGAGAGACCGAGCTAA
>NW_011362392.1:0-14649 GCF_000735185.1 Notothenia coriiceps
TGAGAGAGAGAGATAGAGTGAGAGAGAGGTGTGTGTGTGTGTGTGTGTGTGTGTGTGTGTGTGTGTGTGTGTGTGTGTGTGTGTGTGTGTGTGTGTGTGTGTGTGTGTGTGTGTGTGTCAAGGACAAACAATAGGAAAAAGCAGAACAAGAATATTTGAGGCTAAAACTGGCATTTCTGACATTTGTCCATTTAAAAAAACACTTTTAACGGTTTCTATTTAGTAGTTTCTATGTTGTTGAGTTATCACTGAAGTGTTATAATAAAGGTGCATAATCAGGATTGAGAAATAAAGCAACAAATAAAATAACTTGGGACAAAACAAACGTCCTACGATAGTTAGAAATGAGGGAAGATTACTTTACCTTTCCTCATTTATTCATTGTGTCCTGCAAGTGTGTGTGTCCATGCATATACCGTGTGTGTGTGTGTGCATGCATATACCGTGTGTGTGCATGCATATACCGTGTGTGTGTGTGTGTGTGCATGCATATACCGTGTGTGTTTTGTGCCAACCATCTGGTCTGCAGCTGACTGCGAATCTCTGTGATTCTGTTGTTTTTGGCGCCTGTAAAGTCTTGTTTTCTTCTCCGTCAGGAACATCACATTTTGCCTCTTTTTTCTCTGCGGTTTCTTCATAAACAAAACCTGCTTTCAATTTCCCTCTCATTCTCTCAAAATTAAGTGTTTCGAAACCAAAAACTGGCTTAAATGTTCCTGTAAGTGCCGTGAACCCGGCCCTGTCTAACACTGCTTTTTATAAACGGTTTGATGTGTTGAGCAGAAGCTGCACTTTTTGCCATAATCTGTAATCAGCCACACAACAGAAGGTTTCCCAGAGATTCAGCTTTAGAAACGGGTCTCTCTGGGCTGTTTTTCTATGTTTACCTTCACCAGAAACAGAGGATTAAAGTGGGGGAGGGGTGTGTACTTCACTGTTTTTGCTGAAGTGAGGCTGACTTATTTTCCTAACCAAAGGGTTAAATCTTTAAAAGGTTAAAGGAGCCCTATTTCGCTCATTTTCAGGTTGATATTAGTATTTAGTGTCTCTAATGTTCAAAAAGCTCTTTATTTTTCTCATACTGCCTTTTCTCCCTCTGTCTCAAATTATTCTGGGTAAACCAGTATAATCAGAAAAGGGTAAATGCATTATTTTAAGTAACAGAGTTGTCTGCAAACAGGTAAACGTTGGTGAAAACTCAAACTGGTATGCATACTCTGAAAGTGTTGTTTAAAGAATGATCCTAAAACCTTAATTATATATAATTCTGAGGGTTTGAAATTGTCTGATTGCAAGAAAAAGGGCAAAATGTCCTATTTTTTGTAATTTTCCTCACTTTGAAGGTCTAACAAATGATTGGTCCCCACAAAGATAGTCAAACAAGTACACACATAAACTAGCAAAGCTTTGTGAGCAGCTTTTAAACATTTTTACTTCTTTCTGTAGCCGACGCAGTAAAATCCTCTGAAGACGAAGAAGACGATGAGTCATCCTCAGAGGAAAATAAACTGTCCAATGAGCTGTCAACGAGTAACGAGAAGCTCCAAAGTAAGACTAAAACTTCACGTCTCTTTTTCTCAGTTTTAAATGATTGCAAAGTGAATATCTTTGGCAAAACAAGACATCTGGCACCCAGTTTAAGGAAAATAATCATCAGATACATTGATGGTGAGAGTTGTATTTGTCTTTTCTTGAGTATACATACATGTATATTTACATTTCTGCTTTCATTTTTTTATGTATTTTCTGCTTTTATTCAGTTGTTAACTATGTGCCTTAATTATAATAAAATAGTGTATAAGATATTAGATTGCCATGAATGTAGCAAATTGGTAATTCTACAATTCCCTTTTTGATCTTCAATTAAGGACTCATAAACAATTATTAATTTCCCATGAACAATTATCATAATCCTAATTCCATTCTTCTCAAACTGTAAGTCTTGGTTTCTCTTTCCGCTGCCTTGTTTTGGTTTTTAAAAATGACTGGTGGTCCCGATGTTTACCCCGCTGTGTTTCCTCGTTAGCGTTAGCGCCGCAGTGGGTGATGCCGGACAAAATGGAGAAGCAGCTTCACGCCGTTCCCGCCAGCAGAACGGTGAAGTTTCGCTGCCAGGCCACCGGGAGCCCGGTCCCCACGCTGCGCTGGTACAAGAACGGGAGAGGGTTCAGAAAGGACCAACGGATCGGAGGCTACAAGGTAAGGGTGTAAAAAATCCCGCGGTGATTACTGACATCAAGAAAATACTTTTTTACATTCCAAGTTTTCTGATATGTTCAAATGGACATGAGGCGTTATGTAAGTAAATGTGTGCTAATTTGCATATTATCCATCAAAGACAAGGGATCAGTGGATAAAGCTAGGTTCATATTATTGTTTGATGATATCTCTTTGTATACCTCTCTAAATCAGAAAATACTGCCATAAAAAAGTCATTTTCTGTATGTTTTAGTAAAGTGTGATGTAAATAATATGCAGTCGTGAGATTGTTGTAATTTCGGACATAAAGGACTTGTTTGCTCTATAAAATGTCGGAAAAGTAAAATATTTGCACAATATTAAATGTCTTATCTTGTCCTATGTGAAATCCATATCTGAGAGATATTTATTTTTATTTAATATGCAGATTTAAGAATATCATTTTTACTTAAAATTAGATTTGAAAGATTAACCGGTTATAGAAAAGCTTCTGATAGATGCTCTCTTGATTTACCGAGGGATGAATTGCCTATTGTTTCATCTTACATCTTAATTGATGGTTCTTTTTTTAAATATGCAAATTAGGCATTATCTAATGGGTCTTATCTATGTCCTTTATTTTTCAGATCAGAGACCACATGTGGACTTTAATAATGGAGTCGGTGGTGCCATCCGATAAAGGGAACTACACCTGTGTGGTGGAGAATGAACACGGGAGCATCAAACACACCTACCTGCTGGATGTAGTTGGTGAGAAAACTTACATTTACGCCCAGGAGAGTGTGTGTAATATTAATGTGTGTTTCTACGACTCCTCCAAACTGTCTGCTTTTAAAGCACTTCTTAAAACCCACCTCTTCTCCTTAGCGTTTTGACATCTTGTAGATCGTTGCTTTTATTGCTTTTTAATTGTCTATTGTTTTTACTTGTTTTATGGTGTGTGAGCTGAGCTGTGTGATTTTTGTATGTTTTGTTTGTTTATTTATTTGACTGTACAGCACTGGTCTGGAGGTTTTAAAGTGCTTTATAAATAAGAATAGAATAGAATCCTTTATGGTCATTATACAGGTACAATGAGATGAGTAGAGCTACTCCTACCATCAAAAATAAAGAAAAACAAACAAGAGATGTACAACATTCAGGAGAACACAACATACAAACAACAAGCATTCATACAGTTAGAGTGCAGGAATATATCTGTTTAAGTAAAATAAATACTTTTGAATGTGTATAAAATATATACATATATATATTGTGTCAGTGCAAGCTGGAGTAAAGTGCAAGCTGTATTGTATTGTTTATTTATTCCTCTTTTTATTTCAGAGCGTTCTCCTCACAGACCCATCCTGCAGGCGGGTCTCCCGGCCAATCAGACGGCGGTCGTGGGTCGAGACGTGGTGTTCGTGTGCCGCGTGTTCAGCGACCCGCAGCCTCACATCCAGTGGCTCAAACACATCACCATCAACGGCAGCAGAGAGGCGCCCGACGGACATCCATACGTCCACGTACTCAAGGTGGGAAACTTGTGATCCTCACGCAGATATATAAACAAGTACAGTCACACTAGCAGCGAGCCGCTTTTTAAAAATGTGTACTACTAAACACTTTTTGCACTCAAAAACTGACAAAAAGGGGTTATGTTAAAAGTAGCATAACAGGTCACATATTCATTGTACTCAGTTTTAAAAAAAATACTTGTTGGACATCCATATGTCCTCGTACTCATGATCTGATACTTGTATCCCCATAAAGATATATAAACAAGTACATAGTCACACTAGCAGTGAGCCGCTTTAAAACAATGTGTACTACTAAACACAGAAAAACACTCAATAACTGACAGTAGGGGGTTATGACAAAAGTAGCATGAAATATATTCATATGAATCAGTTTAGAAATAAATAATTGTCGGACAACCATACGTCCTCGCACTCAAGGTCTGAAACTCTTGTCCCCACACAGATAGATAAACAAGTACACAGTGACACTAGCAGTTAGCTGCTTTAAAAAAAATACTCAAAAACTGACAGTAGGGGGTTATGATAAAAGTAGCATAACATGTTCATTGCACTCAGTTTAACAAAAAATACTTGTCTTTATATCTTATTTAACGTTAAATGTGTTTTTTTTACCTTTTCTTACAACTTAATGTCTAGTTGTTTCTGTTTGCATTTCTTTTATGTCTAAAATGTATCTGGTAATGCACTTGATTCTTAATCTGATTCCAAAATTGGAAATACTCAAGCAAAGTACAAGTATATTGAAATGCTAGGAAATCTACCTATATTTAATTTTTGTTTTCCATCTCATTTGTGTGTTTGCTGCAGACTGCGGGTCTGAACATGACGGATAAAGAGATGGAGGTTCTGACTCTGAGGAACGTGAGTCTTAATGATTCAGGAGAATACACGTGTTTAGCAGGAAACTCCATCGGCGTCTCGCATCACTCCGCCTGGCTCAGTGTCACTGACGGTAAGCACTCAAATAATTTAATGTGCCGTTTGTAAGGTTTGAAAATCCGTTTCTTAAAATCAACAGAAAAGTGAGTGCAAACATTTCTTTGTTTGAGTTTCTGCTTAGAATAACTTTGCTTCTAAAGTGCAAGAGCAACAAAACTTTTTACAATATAGGAAACAGGGGGAGAATAACATTTAAAAAGTGTTTTTCAATAACTATGAATGCTTTAAAAAACACTGAACTTTAATGACATTATAAAAGTTAACTTTATGTAAGAAAAGGGTTTAACTCTTTTTAACTCAATACAAAGAGTTAAAAACATTTTGATTTGATGATGTTTTTCTCTCAGAGCTCCCCCCCACCCCACTGCCCTCGCAGACGTACCTGGAGATCTTCATCTACTGCCTCGGCTTCTTCATCATCGTTATCCTCATCGCCACCGCCGTCATCTGCAGACTCTGCTGGGCGCCGAAGAAAAACCACTTCCACCATCAGCTGGCCGTCCAGAAGTTAGCGAAGAGCATCCCTCTGAGGAGACAGGTAACACCGCCATCTTTGTTCACTGTTCACCTTCCTGTTTCTATTGCTGAATACACAGAGCTGCAGGGATGCTGTTTGTCTGTGTTGGACCCTGAATCTAAGAATTCTGAGGATTTAAGAAATAAATGGAAGCAAAATTCTGTGAAAAAGTATAAATTATGTGAGAAAAAAGTTTAATACTGAGCAAAAAGAAAAAATTTGGTAAAAAGTATTTTTTTTTTAGAAAAAGTAAAAATTCTTAAGAAAAAGTGAAATTTGGGAAAAAGGCAAAATTCTTAGAAAATGTGAAATTCTTAAGAAAATGTTACATTTCTGAGAAAATGTTGAGAAAAAGTCAAATTTCTATGAAAAAGTCAAATTTCTGATAAAAAATAAATAAGGGAAAATTCAAATTCTAACAAAAGTCCCAAATTCTGAGGAAAAAGTCAAATTTCTAATAAAAAAAGTTAAAATGATGATAAAAAAGAGAGGAAAAAAGACAATTTCTAAGAAAAAAGTGAATATTCTTATTAAAAATAAAGTCAAATTCTGAGACTTTTTTTGCAATTCTGCAAAAGTCAAATAAAGTGTTTCTGTATTTCTCCCCAGGTGTCGGTGGACTCCTCTAACTTTCTTTTTTTATATAAACATTTACTCTATTTGTCTCTTATTTGAACTCATTTTAAAATGGAGTAGCTGTCATGAAACCTAATTCCCCAGGATAAATATTATATAATATAAATAAGTATTTCTGTATTCGTCCCCAGGTGTCGGTGGACTCCTCGTCAGGGATGTGTTTGATACGTTCGTCTCGTCTCTCGAGCGCCGCGACCTCCAGCCTCACCGGAGTCTCAGAGTACGAGCTGCCCTACGACCCCGCATGGGAACTTCCTCGAGAACGGTGCGTGATTATCTATTATACCTGAAGTCTATTCAAGATTCAAAGATTCAAAGGTTGTATCATCAGATGCTCAGCAGCTTCAGAGTAGAAATGGCAATGAAATTCTCCTGGCCTGAGCTCCTCCAACAATGCAACATATATAATAAAATGCAAAAATACAAAGTAGTGCAAGAAGTCTCTATACATGTCAACAGAATATGAAATTAAATAATGTAAATTAAGAGACAATTAAATACGGTTTATTGCAGTTATACCTGATCTATTATAACTGATAAAATACACTGTCGTTTGCTATTTACTCATTGTCCTAAGTGTCTTTTTTTTTTTTTTTTAGATCTTAAGGTCATTTGGTACATTTACATTTGGTGTAAATATTGTCTTCGGCAGAAAAAAGTAAACAATTCTGAGAAAAATATCAAAATTCTGAGAAAAAACTCAAAGTTCTCAGAAGAAGTGCCAGGGATAGACATAGAGTATTTTTACTAATCTGTGAAGTGTGTGTGTAAACATGTCCTAAAGATGATGAGGACAAAGAGTATATAAAAACATATATAAATACAAATTGTGTGGAAAAAGTAAAAAATTCTCAGTAAAAGTGAACAATTCTGAGAGAAAAATCTGAACTTTGAGAATAAATCTTAATTTGAAGACAAAATTCAGAGAAAATATGCCTGTGATAGACATATAGTTTGAACTAATCTTTAATGTGTGTGTGTGTGTCCTCAGACTGACGCTGGGGAAGCCTCTGGGCGAGGGATGTTTCGGGCAGGTGGTTCTGGCCGAGGCGGTCGGGATCGATAAGAACAAACCGACCCGCCTCACTAAAGTCGCCGTGAAGATGCTCAAAGGTGAGGCTGCTTTAATTCATTCATGATAAATCTGCAGAGAGTGGAAACCATGAGGAAGACATCTTATTTTTTTAAGATTTGTTTTAATGTTTTTTTTTGTTTGCCGTGGTGCAGCGGACGCCACAGAGAAGGATCTGTCTGACCTGATCTCTGAGATGGAGATGATGAAGATGATCGGGAAACACAAAAACATCATCAACCTGCTGGGAGCGTGCACACAGGACGGTGAGTGTGTGTGTGTGTGTGTGTGTGTGTGTGTGTGTGTGTGTGTGTGTGTGTGTGTGTGTGTGTGTGTGTGTGTGTGTGTGTGTGTGTGTGTGTGTGTGCGTGTGAGGGTGTGTGTATGTTTGCAAGGCGAAAGTTTTAGTCCAAAATCCTTTTTAAAAAGTGTGTTTACAAACCCTAAAAAAGTATTCACAGAATCTATTCAATGTGAGAAGCTGGAGCAAACATTTTTTTGTATTATTGCTCGAAAAAAGCTTACACCCAAAAAAGAAGATAAACAGAAGTGGGAAGAAGAAAATGATTAAAAGTCCATAACCAAATAAAATAATTAAATATTGAAAATGAATAAGTAAAATAAATTATGTGAAGTCTAACACTAAAATAAATGTTTGATAGTTCTGCAAAAAAAAAACAGGATTAATGAAACAAAGTCGCTGAATGCTCCACAGAAGCTAAAGATGCTAACCCCTCTTCCTCCTCCTCCTCTTCCTCTTCCTCCTCTTCTTCAGGGTCTCTGTACGTTGTGGTAGAGTTTGCCTCTCAGGGGAACCTCCGGGAGGTCCTGAGGTCTCGTCGCCCCCCTGGTCTGGAGTACTGGAGCGACTCCCAGCAGGAGGCCATGGACCGGCTGGAGGTCAGGGAGCTGGTCTCTGCTGCGTACCAGGTGTCTAGAGGGATGGACTACCTCGCCTCCAGGAAGGTAAACTATACGGTTGAAAATGTCAAAATTATGTGAAAAAAGTTAGAAAAGAAAAAAAATCCAAGAAAAAATTAAAAATTATGAAAAAGAGGACAATTTGTGAAAAAAAGTAAAAATTCTAAGAAAAAGTAAAAATTCTGAGAAAAAGTAAATTTTGTGAGAAAGTAAAAATTCTAAGAAAAAGTAAAAATTCTGGGAAAAAGTAAAAATTCTAAGAAAAAGTACATTTTGTGAAAAAAGTCAAATTCTAAGAAAAAGGACACATTTTGAGAAAAAGTAAAAATTATAAGAAAAAGTAAAAATTATAAGAAAAAGTAAAAGTTTTGAGAAAAAGTAAAACATTCGGAGAAAAAGTAAAGATTCTCAGAAAAAGGACAAATTCTGAGAAAAAAGTCACAATTCTGAGAAAAAGTAAATTTTGTAGAAAAAGTCAAATTCTAAGAAAAAGGAGAAATTCTAAGAAAAAGGACAAATTTAAGAAAAAGGACAAATTCTGTGAAAAAGTAAATTTCTGAAAAAAGTAAAAATTCTAAGAAAAAGTAAAATTCTGAGAAAAAGTAAAAATTCTAAGAAAAAGTAAAAATTCTCAGAAAAAGTACATTTTGTGAAAAAAGTCAAATTCTAAGAAAACGGACAAATTCGAACGAACTTTGTAAAAAGAAAAAGTCAAAATTCTAAAAAAAAGTCCAAAATGAGGAAAGAATTTTTGTCAAAATGTCCTCTACAGCAGGTGTCAAACTCTATTTCACCGCATTATGGTTGCACTCAAAGGGCCGGTTGTAACTTTAAGATTATAAAAACATAAACATATATAAATATCGCATTGGATTATTATCGAATAGGGTCATAACTGAATAATTAACTACGTCTGAAAGTAGAAGTCTGGGGCAAATCATTTAAAGTCTCTTCATTGCACATGTCACAAAATGAGATGCATTGTGGGAGATGTAGTTTTGTGGCAACATGCTTCTGTAAAGCGGCATGTAACCGATAAATAATAATAAACCTATTATATTCTTTCAGAGCTCTTGCGGGGCCACATACAACGGATAAAAACATACATTTCTGCACCAGATCTTGATATGTGGTGGAAACTGATTTACTCGATTATTATTAACAATTATTTGATGTTAATGTTTCCCCCCTCAGTGTATCCACAGAGATTTGGCAGCGAGGAACGTTCTGGTGACCGAAGACAACGTGATGAAGATCGCTGACTTCGGTTTGGCTCGAGACGTTCATCACATCGATTACTACAAGAAGACCACCAACGTGAGGACGAATAATACTTTTAATACAAATGGAAAAGTCATTTTTCTTTTTATATTTCTTTCATAAAATCTAAGAATTCTTAGATATTAAGAAAAAAAAACTTTCTCTCACTTTTACATTTTTTATCTCAATTTGACCTTTTGGGTTGAATTCTGTCAAAATTCAGAGAAAAGATTATTGGGTGATTAAACTCGAAATTATGTGGAAAAAGTCAAAGTCTAAGAAAAAATGAGCACCAACGTGAAGACGAATGAATGCTTTGGATATAAAAATGTTTATGGTTTGCATATATTTTATGTCTTATATTTTTTGTACCATATTTGGTAGCACTTTACAATAAGACTACCCGTATAAAGGATTTACTAATAGTTAATTAATGAATTAGGTTGTGAACACTTTATAAATCATTAATAAGCTTTTATAAGACATGAGATAAACAGGGCAACTGTGACCGGTTGCTTGCCAAATAGTGAGCCCACATGTAGCTTACTGCTGAGCCTTATATTGGCTACCTAGCTTACTTCGTCTCCTTCATCAGCTAGCATCCTTGGTATCTGTTGTTCACCGAGTTGATTCTCGCTAAGTAGCCAACATAAGGCTTAGTCCTCTTGCTGAATAGTGAGCCTGTGTTTACGTATGAAAACTATGTTAGAACTGGTTTATAGATGGTTCTTAATGATTAATAAAGTGATTACAACCTAATTATAAACTCTTTATGAATCCTTTTATAAGGGTAGTCTTATTATAAAGTGGTTCCTGATATTTTAATATTTTTTTAAAAAGTCACGATTTTGAGAAACAAATATAAATGGAAAAGTGATTTTGTTTTTATATTTATTTTTTTCTTAGATGTTAAGAAATGTTCTTATATTGTGTATTATTTCCTGCAGGGCCGTCTGCCGGTGAAGTGGATGGCTCCAGAGGCTCTGTTCGATCGGATCTACACACACCAGAGCGACGTGTGAGTGATCTACAAGAGGAGTTAAAGATTCATTTTTATAACTTTAAAGTAGGCCTTTATCTGAATAACTAAAACAGTTAATAATAATAATAATAATAATAATAATAATACATGACACTTATATTTTTTAACCCTAACCGCTTTCCTAAAAACTCAAGAAATATGATAATAAAATAAAAAACTTAAATTAAAGTATGATATAAATAAATGAATAATCAAAACAACTTTAATATAATAAAGCAATATATAAAAAATAGTTTCAATGTAAGTACAATAAATTAAGCAAAAATAAAAGAAAGATTTCTTTAAAAAACTATTTAACTTCAATTAAATTAATTAATAAAATAATATTAAAAGAATCCAAGGCTGCTAAAAATGTAGGTTCTGACAGCTTTCCTCTCCTAGTGAAAAATACTTCAGTTTGCTCGATTGGTTTTATTTTCTCCATATCTGAATGTTTTCTGTGCTGCAGGTGGTCCTTCGGGGTCCTGCTGTGGGAGATCTTCACCCTCGGGGGGTCCCCGTACCCCGGGGTCCCTGTGGAGGAACTCTTTAAACTGCTGAAGGAGGGCCATCGCATGGAGAAACCCTCCGCCTGCCCCCAGGAGCTGTGAGTGTATAAATATATAAAAAATACCCAAAAATGGAGCTGTGAGTGGCCCGGACCCCCTTCCTTTAAACAGAAACACAGATAATTAGGGGTTTATTCTAGTTTAGAAAAGTGCATTTTACATTCCAAACTACAACAGTGTCCCATATAAAAAAGACAACACGTAAATCCTGTGCATTTGTATGTGTTTTAAATGTACCTGAAACTGTTATACTGTTTATATAATCCAGCTGTTTGCTTGTTATGTGTGTTTCCAGGTATCGGATGATGAGAGACTGCTGGCACGCCGTCCCCGCTCGCAGACCCACTTTCTCTCAGCTGGTGGACGATTTAGACCAAACACTTTCCCTCATGGCCAACCAGGTAATAACAGCACAAACAGCTGTTTTAAACTAAAAATAACATAAAAGAAAAATGTTGCGAAAAGTGAAATTCAGAGAAAAAAAAAAAATTGGAAAAGTGAAAATATAATTATATTTCTTTCTTAAAATCTAAGAACTCTGACTTTTTTTCTTTTTTTTTACCCAGAATTGTTAGATGTTAAGAAAAAAATATTTTTCTCACTTTTCATTTTTTATTAAACAAGTCAAAATTCTGAGAAAAAATGATTAGGTTGAAAACGCCGAAACTATTTGAAAAAAGGTGAAAATACGAAGAAAAAAGTCAAGAAAAAGACAAAAAAAGAAATCTAAATTCAATAAAAAACGAATTTTGTGAAAAAAAGTCAAATTTCTGGGGGAAAAATTAAAAAGTGAAAAGATTTATTATATTTCTTTCTTAGAATTCTGACTATTTTCTTAAATGTTATGAACAAAACAGAATTTAAAAAATAGTATTCGAAATTCAACATTTTGTGAATAAAGTCCAAATAAAGTTTCTTTCTTGAGATCTAAGAATCCTGATTATTTTCTCACTTACATTTCTAGTAAAGAGTCCCATTTCTTGGTAATTCTTAACTGTGCTGTTTCTCTGCAGGATTACCTGGAGCTGGCGTCTCCTCTCGTCCAGCTCTCCTCCGTCAGCTCCTCTCTCTCCTGCAGCTCCTCGTGAGCCTTCTGGGAATTTCTTCCTTCCTTCGTCCCGTTTCCTCTCGATGTTTCACTGCAGCTTCCTTATGTGAAACACAGCTGGACTGAGGGATGGAACCACTGCTGCTGAAACATGTTTATAATAATAACGTTCTCAGTGTGAATAGTGTACATATTATTTTGTTATTGCGAATACAAGGATGAAGACAGAACTGGATTCATAGGAAATGAAATGTAAAGCGAGAAATACTTACTAAATGAGGAACAAAATACAGAAGATGTGGAAAGGGAAGTTATTCACTATAACAAGCATTAAGAAAAAGGGGCAACAAATGTAATAGCATTACAAAATAGTCATTAAAAAGCTAAGAAAACACAAGCTTTAAAAGGAAATACGTCAGTTATGAAATATAATAATTAAAGTTACAGTGAAGAGTAACATATGAATATAATTGTTTTTGTTAAAAAAGATAGGATTCAGTTTTAATGTAAAATAAACTGTATTTTTTTCTTTGCCTTTTCTAGATATATTCAGCATAAAAACTATTTTTCCATGTTTAGTTTTAACTTTGAAGACAAGAAACAGGCCTTCATGGTTTGTAATGTAGCAGACGTTTTATACACACAACTAAATGTGTACATATATCTATACATTAGTTAAAATAATACATTTAAATGTACTTTTTACTCGTCTACCATCTGCCTCCTTAGATGTATTTCTTTGTGCATTCTTTTATTAATTTATTTTGTACCAATATTTATGTATTTCTCCACACCTGTTGCCAAAGAAGATGTCCGCCAGTGTTCAACATTGCACTTATCCAGCTGAGTACAGCCTGCCATTTACAGAAAACGCTTCGAGTTGAATGTGTACAGTAACTGATTAACAACAGTATTAAAACTTTTTTTGAATTTACATCCCCTGGTTTGTTGTGATTGAAATGGACAGGATGGGATTTTTAACAACAGAAATGATTGCTGTCTGAGAGTCCCTCCAAATTGAGTCGGTTATGTTAACAAATATATCATTTTGTTATTTTTAATATTGTATATTACGCTTTTTTTTTTGTTGGACGTTTTAGGTTTCATACTTTTTGTTACATCTGTTCTGCTTCATGTCCCCTAAAACAGATGTTCTTAATCTCATTGGGACCCTCCTAAAGGTCAATTTCAAAAAGGAGCACAGTGTGAAAACATCTTTTTTTTTTTTTCAATATTCGCCTTTTCCAAGAAAAATAGCCTTTTTTTTTATTGTGAGCGTAAAATAAAACATGAGTCCCAGTTTCTCCCCCTTGTCAAACAATGCAATGTGTACAATGCAAAAAAAAATGGACGATGCAGAGGCCTCTTCTAACAATCAATATTTTTTGCTCACACACACATACATATTTTGCCATCATTGTGAGGACCACTTACCCATAGTCCCTTGTGAGGACGTTCGTTTCTGCTGTTGCCAGGAGGATTACAAATGAAATATAGGAAGAGGCCTATGCGTCGTCAATCACAAACCACACACACACACACAGCCCACAGAGAGGAAACCTTACATAATAAACGACAGGAGGCTCCTGCAAACGTTCATCATGCCGTTTTTTCTGACATCTTATTCCCTCTGTAGCCTCTGGCTGACTCTGAAACATTTCTGCTGCTCAGCCTCGCACTAAATTTAATCAGTCAGAACGGCCTCTCCTTCCTGTTCCTCTGCAGTAAAACTAAAACATTTTCCCCTCAGAGCTCTTCTGGCTTCCCTCAAAATCTGAACCTTTTCCAGAGAAATGTCCTGGCTTTCTTTAAAAAAAGAGATGCCCTTGCAGATCTTCAGGACATATCTGAGCTACATGTGCGCACAACCCGCAGCAGAAACATTGAGATATTGCAAAACGTTTACGCACTTTACAAAAACATTATTTTAGAAAAACGACCAGTAAAAAAGAAAAACAGAAAAACGAATTTTAGACAAATTATCCAGTTTTTCAAAAGTATCTTAATTTGCGAAAAACTGCTTCATTTTAGAAAAACGCCCCAAAAAAAAACGAATTTTAGAAAGATTATCCAGTTTTTCAAAGATATCTGAATTTTTTAGAAAAATCCAAATTTTCTTAATGACTTCATTTTCATAAAGAGTACCTCATTATTCCAAAATATCGTAATTCCCTATTCAATGCATCGAAGCAACCTTAGCAGGAAATTAGCCATGTTGGCTAAAGCTGCCCCATTTACTGTTTTTGTTACCGCTAATTAATAATGGGGATCGTCCACAAAACCATAAACTAATACACTAAAATAAACTCATATTTTCTACTTTTACATTTTGAATTGTTTATTTGCAGTCCCTTAATTTCTCTAATGTACAATGCCTTGTCTTTTTATGCTGCTGCAACGCAAACATTTCCCAAATTGAGATCAATAAAGTACTTCTTAATTATTATTTTAGGCTCACTTGTACTCAAAAATATTAGTTTGTTCATTTTTGGTGGCCTCAATGCTTTTATAACAACATAAATGTTCCTCTAAGGAAGAATTGTAATAACTGTAACATGCTTTATGACTCTTCCTGCTGTAGAAAAAAACTTGCTTCCTTTTCTGTTTTCTTGCAGACTGAAACAGCTTCAGTTTGTTTTCTTAAAGCTGCAGTTAAACGGCTCTGATTCCTTGAAATGAGTTCTGTTAACAGCAGCAGGAGGGAGGAAAGGGGGAGAAAGGGGGAGGGTATGGGTGTCTCTCTCACCTCCTGATGGGAGTTAATGGCCCATAACGTGGAGGTGAGGAGCCATTATGGGTCAGCCATTACCTGGAGAGACAGATGGCTGAGAGAGGGGCCATTGAGGGGCCACTCATCACCTCCAGGAGAAACAGGACAAACAAACACCGAGGCGAGAGGAAGTTATTCTGAGGCGTGTTAATGTGTGTGTGTGTGTGTGTGGGGGGG
>NW_011362392.1:14661-18272 GCF_000735185.1 Notothenia coriiceps
GGGGGGGGGGGGGTTACAATCTCTGTCTTTTATTAATGGAAATAAACCAACCAAGAACAGTTAGAACAGGCAAACTCTGAAGACTTTATTAAACAGCAGCTGGAAATTCTTAAAATTGAAAGCCACTTAAAATCCAAAAAAAAGACTTAAGACCTAAATGTTGTTTTTTACATTTCTTTATGTTGTGTTTTTCTTTCTAACTTTATTTATATTTATATATTTATATTTATATTGATCACATATTAACCTTCTTGTATTGAAAAGTCTATCGTCTTAAAATCTCTGTCTTTTATTATAGGAAAACACGCTGCAAAGAAAAGTTAAACAGGCAAACTCTGAAGACTTTATTAAACAGCAGCTGGAAATAGCCATATCCCACTGCTATTGGTCAGTTTTTAAAAACGATTTAAATTCCTCAAAAATACCTTAAATCTTGATGTTCCCAAGTTTACTTAATTTTATGAAAAATCCCCTAAAATCTCCACATTTCTAATGAAAATCTAACGTTTTTTTACACATGACATGGCAACAGAACATCATTTTTCTAAAATATTTTATCTCTCAAAAAACCTCTTAATTTTTGAAGAAAATCTGACATTTCTTTCCAAAAACATGTTTTCTCTTTCTTCCATCTCACTTCGAGAGGTTTGTATCCTGCAGACTTTAAACAATAACTCTGATCATAACAGTGCTGCCCCCTTGTGGCCTGTCGGGGTATAACGAGGCCAGTTGTCATTACTTTCCATGACGCAGGACATAAAAACCTTCATAGATCTGTTCATCGTTTGTTCTGCAGGGTGGAAGAAATATTCAGATCTGCACAAAATGTCCCTTTCTGCAAATAGTGATTATTTAAACGATCACAAACTAGTTACTTTAACAATGTGTTGGGAAAATAGGAATTCATGTCTCCATTTACCCAATCATTGTATATTTAAGGTGGCAGGTCTCTATTTTCTGGTGAACCTCTAACAATATTTATAGGATGTACTTTATTAATCCCAATTCCACTTGTTTATGTCCACTGTGACCTGGAGGGGACTTGACCCAACAACCTTCTGGATCCTAAATGAAGTCCTTACTGACTGAGCTAATGCTGATCTCAATGCAAAAATACTTATGTAAAGATTGACTACAGCTATCAGACTTCACTCCCTGTCACATGACTTTCTCGTGTGTGTGTGTGTGTGTGTGTGTGTGTGTGTGTGTGTGTGTGTGTGTGTGTGTGTGTGTGTGTGTGTGTGTGTGTGTGTGTGTGTGTGTGTGTGGCTGTGTCCTATATTGAAATATAAATATGTAATAGAACTAAATATAATTTCACATATATCGTGTTAAAGTCTAGAATAATTACAGCGAAAATAAAAACAATAAATAAATACAAAACAAATTGAGAAAAGCCAAAATGAATCATATACATCATTTATTCTCAGGATCACAGACACGTTAAAATACACCTTTAACTAATAATGAAACGCTCTCAGACCAGAAGCTCCACGGCCAGCACGAAGCCCCCCCCCCCTCTCTACTTTAAATATAAATTAACCTGTTCAACAAAATAAATATCAATCATAACCTCTGTAATCTTCCCCCTTTGTAATGTCTGCTTCACAGGTGAGAGGTCAGCGGGTCAATCACACCAGATGATAATAATAATAATAATAAGATTTTAAAAGCAAGTGTTTCCCCCAGACCCCCAACTAAAGCTGCAACAGGTGATCATTAATCTGCATGTTCGCAAAGGTATCAGCGTGAGTTAGGGCCGGGCGATATATTCATATATTATAAATATAAGAGTAAATGTCGTTTATCTGAATTGTAAGGCTGCATTAAATGAGATTTATTTTGATTTTCCACATTATAAAGTACTTAAAAAAGCACAATACTTGAGTAAATGTACTTTATTACACAGTACTGATGATTATTGAGCAAAAAAATCATTGCAGCGTGCACAATATATTGAATTTTGAGGTATTTGGTCCGATATCGTTCTGCATATCACCCATGAAAGCATGTGTGTGTGCCTTTCCAAAGTAGTATAAACTACTTCAAAAAGTACAATACTTGAATAAATGTACTTTATTACACTGCATTACTGATGATTATTTAGCAAATATGCATATCAGCTTGCAAAATGTAATGAATTTTGTCACAATCTCAAGGTATTTGGTCAAAAGAAATTGCTATTTTTGTGTGTGTAAAAAAAGTACAATACTTGAGTAAATGTACTCTATTATACTGCAAAATGCAATCTATTGTTGGTTAAATGCACATTCCTGATGATTATCCAGCAAATATAATGTATTTTGTCACAATTTCAAGGTTTTTGGTCCAACATTGTTTGGTATTTTTCATGTGCATAGCAGCGTGTGTGTGTGTGTGTGTGTGTGTGTGTGTGTGTGTGTGTGTGTGTGTGTGTGTGTGTGTTAATGTACTTGAGTTCATGTACTCTGTTTTGCTTATTTACCAAAAATGTCATTACAGCTTTCACAATATATTGAATTTTGTCACAATTTCGAGGTATTTAGTCCAAAAATCTTGCTTTTTCTACGATATCACCCAGCCCTAATGTGCATAAAAGCGTGTGTGTGTGATAATGTGTGTGTTATCTACTGCTCTGTGTTGACGCCCCCCTCCATGTCGTCCACAGACCTCTTCCTAGCGAACAAGTGAGTGGGGTCGCGACCTCTGAATCCCGGCTGGATGTTGAACACAGGTGTGTTCCTCCAGCTGGACGGGTTGTTGAAAGCCGAGGCTCCGGCAGAATCTGCAGAACACGGTTGGTTCTGAAGAAGCTGCAGGAAAGTCTCCATGTCGGGACCCAAACGAGAAATAAGCCCCGCCCTCACCGCCGAAACCGTCTGCTCGTCACATGACTGAAGCGTCTGTAGAAGAGTGCTGTAATATCTGCAGAGAAAACAGGAAACAGGAAGTCAGGAAACACTGAAACACACATTTAATTTATTAAAAGGGGCCATCAAGTGTAGTACATTAGTATTTAGTGTCTACTTTAAAGAGTCCTCTCCTGCTGATGTTCAGGGGCCGTATTCACAAAGGATTTTAGGGCTAAAAGTAGCTCCTAACTGGCGAATTTAGGAGAAACTCCTAAGCATAATGGGCGTGTCAGTCTTAAATTTAGGACTCCTAATTTTATTCACTAAGAGCAATTCACAAAGTATTTTAAGCCTAAAAGTAGCACCTAAGTCTGGGAGAGCTTAAAAGTCCTCGAGAGGACTCCTAACTCAGTAAGACCTATTCACAAAGAATCTGAAAATGGCTGAGAGACGAAATGTTTTGGAGACAATGGAAGACTGTGAATTGATCAAGAGATATAGGCTAAATCGTGAGGGTATCAAACTTGTTGTGGAATTAGTGCGGGATGCAATAACATCCCCGACTAACAGGAATAACCCGATTAGTCCGGAAATAAAATGTTTGGCAACACTACGATATTTAGCAACAGGGAAAATGCAACTTTGCAATGCCGACGATTTAGGAATATCGCAACCATCAGTCAGCTGTGCCATAAACCAAACCATCAACGCGCTCTCTAGACCACATATCATCCAACAGTTTATCCGGTTTCCTTTGGACAATCAACAACTACACAGGAT
>NW_011362393.1:0-5201 GCF_000735185.1 Notothenia coriiceps
ACTTCCCATGTATTAGAAATAAAAGGACAATAAAATACAGACTGGTGTCCTCTCTGTTGTTGGCTGTCCGTCAAGCTGAAGTGTGCATTTACACATTCAGAGCATACATGTGCAGAACTAGGTGAAATCCTGTTTTTCTTCCCTGTAAAGAAACCCCATCTTGAAAAGAAAAGCTTTGCACCTCAAGTACAGTCTGGCGTTTGAACCAGTAAATAAATGAACATAAGAATCCACTTCAGTCATAAACACAAATCATTCATAGGTAGTATTCTGTTGTCCGTTGTGCCTTCATGGAAGGTGAGAGGGCTACTCCAAACTGCCGAAGCAAAGGCAAGCTAGTGGCATGAACGCATAAAGAAAGCAATCAAGTCTACAGTGAAAATGTACCAGAAATGCAGTCTGAATATGGCTCCAAACCGAAGGTATTCAGTCATTGAGATGTCTTCACTTTCCAGGGAAATGAGAGGATGGATGTAGTGTTGTGATATATACATAATAAATTAACGTGGTGTGACTTCAACTTCGACCAAGTTCTACTTCTACCTTATGTTCAAGAAATAAACACATTTCAATAAGACTTGTAAATGAAAAGAAAAAAATCTGTATTCACAAAAATATATTTAAGAATTCAGTCTATATTTTATTTTAAAATGTTTGCTAAACCTTGAAGAAGTAGGCCAAAAGGTGCAAAGCATGCAACAAACCAGGACATTGTCAGAGAGAGAACAACTTGTTTGATGCTAAGTTACTTTTCTTCAGTGTTTCTTCACCTTTTCCAACTGCAGTGGATGTGGAAGTTGTAGAAGTGACAGTTGTTCAGGACCTTTGTGTATAATATTATGGATTCACCATTGCAATATGGGTCGTTCTACACACCACCGAGTCAGTCTGAAGGTTGGTGCTCTACAGGACAGTAAGCATGCAAGCAGATGGTTGGTGCCTCAATGGCAGCATTAAAAGAAGTCAACTTTTTCTCTTGTGGGCCTCACACTTTTCAGATCAGAGCTAATGAAGCTAAACTAAGCTAAGCTGACAGAAGGATGTGAGAGTAGTAATCCAGTTGCCATACAGGTACAGCAGCATTGGTCCAGTGTTGAGCTCCAGGGCTCTACAAGGCATGCTGAGGGCCTCACAGTGTTTCTGGGAGGGAAACGGAGAAAATAAATGCAGGTTTAAAGATTATAGTAGCCAGAATGCAAAAAGAAAAAGTTATTTACAAGCTATTAGGAATGTATTAATCTCACCTGTCTGGTTCTCTGGAGAAGGGGCGTGTGTGGAGTGGCACTTATTTTTCTATAATGAAAAAGGATCCTATGAATTAGTGCATTGCATAAAATACCGGTATGAAAACTTGTTTTTGTTTTTTTTACAAACTGTCACTGTGATCTGCCAAGCGCCTGTCTCTTTTTACATTACATTACATTTCCTTTAGCTGACGCTTCAATCCAACCCCTGGTTAGTACATGAATGTATTGTGCACAAACACTGTCAAATATAATTTTTCATATTATTTCCCTTTTAAAGGGGCCCTATATTATTATTATTATTATTATGTTTTTGTGCATGTAAATGGTCTGCAAAGGCTAAAATCTCAAAGTACCCTCCAGAAGGAGTTTCTTTTCCACACACTCCCCCCTGCCTGAAAACGCCTCCATTCATTGGACTCCTCTGTTTACTTCAGTAACATAGTGACATCTCTGTGTAACACTCTATTGGCTAGCACTCCAACATATTGTATGGTGCAGAAAATCTCTAATTGGTTGACCAATCACAATAGAGCTGACAAATTAACCAATCAGAGCAGTCTCGGCTCTGGTTTCAGACAGAGGTTGAAAAGAGGTGCTGCACATTAAAGCATGGAAACATGTCATAGTAGAGGCTAAAATGACAAATATGATCCTGAAAATGAACATAACAGGGCCCGTTAAATAAAATGTCCAATTTATCCTCGTGGCTTTAGGGTTTAGGAGTCAGGCATCACACCATTTTTACACCGTCAGTTTGTACTGTATATGTTTTGACAATAAACATTTAAATTGGATCAATGCCACTATCCCTTACTTTATAATTTCCTGACCTACTGACTAAAGTGTCCCTCACAATAATATCAAACTAATTCTAATGTTTAAGGTGTACATTTTAAAGAAGCAAATGTTTGTGCCTATCATATTGAATCTCATAATTATGTGTGGCTTTACAGTTCAGACTTCACGACTGCTTTACATTTAGATACAGCTTAAACAAGCATTGTGCCACCTAAGAATGAACCCGAAGAGGAGAAACAAGAGCTTTGATTGGACAAATATATATATTTGTTTGTGCATTCAGGTGGTGCTAAACACTCAGCGTGGTTCATTACCTTCTGATCTAGTCGATAGTGCAGACTTCTGTCTGACAGCCAGGGGTGTCTGAGGGACTCCGCTGCGCTCATCCTCCAGCTCTTGCTCTTCACCAGCAGAAGTGTGATGAAGTCTTTTGCTTCGTCGGAGATGTCCTTGAACTCCTCCTCCTCAAAGTTCCACTGACAGGCCAGGATGTTGTTCAGCGTCTCGTTGTCGTCGTCTCCCAGAAACGGAGACAGCCCACTGAGCCTGGAACAAGAGGAAAGAGATCAGGGATGCTACTCTGTTCCTTTATATCTATACTTGCAAATATACATCTATGTGAATGAGCATCCCATAACTCACAGCATGTACGCAATCACGCCCAGGCTCCACATGTCTGTTGGGAATGAAACAAACTCATAGTTGATGACTTCAGGAGCTAAAAACTCAGGTGTTCCAAAGTTGACCCTCAGCTTCTCTCTGGGCTTATATCTGTCAGAGAAACACAAGCAGACATATAAGAGTCTGAGAGAATCCACAACATTTGAACTATACATAATGATGATTTTACCTCCTGGCCAGGCCAAAGTCAATGATTTTAATCTTGTTAGTAGCTCTGCTGACACAAAGAATGTTTTCTGGCTGAAAAGTAACAAAAGAGAAGGATTATAAAAACAGAATATAAAACAAATACAATTGTTTAAATTTGATGATTTTGTATACTGCTTTTCAGACAAATCCTTCCCTACGTGGATTATAACTCCAAAAGAAATAGTGCTTTAAGCATCTTCAACTTAAATTAACTAAAAAGTGAGAAAGAGACTTAAACCAACAGAGTATAAACTATGGAATTCAATATTTGACTTGCGTTTGGATTGGAAAAAAGTAAACATCAATGTGACAGCAACATAAGATATTTCTTAATGAGAGAATTTAAGATTTGAAGCAGGGTTTACCTTGAGGTCAAGATGCAGGATGTACATCTTGTGCATGTACTGCAGGCCTTCACAGATCTGGCGTATGAACAGCACTGTGTCCAGCTCTGTCAGGTTGTAGTTCTCATCGATGATGCGGTCAAACAGTTCCCCTCCCTCCACACTGCGGCACAAAGAGAAGCGCAGACACATTACAGCAAGGAAGATCTTGGAAAAAATACGAGGGTACATACTGAGTACCAACATAGGAACCCTGACTTACTATTCCATCACCAGGATGATGTCATGGCGCGACTCGAAGGCGGCGTACAGCTGGATGAGGTTGGGGTGGTTCAGCTGGTTCATCACCTGGATCTCATTCCTCACCAGGTCCTGAGAGACAGACAGAAGACTCAGTAATCACAATCTCAGACTGTTTTACTGGCAAAATGTATCGAAGTTCATTAACGGCAAATGTCTGCAAGTCAAGCTTCACATGCAGTAAGAGGAAGTTGTTTGCTCTGCCAAAAATGAATACATTCTTACTTTTATTTATTTTTAAATGGCCGTTATCTGATTTACTCTCCTTTATGGTGACAGACCTGTAAGGTAATATATCATTGTGTAAGCAATTTATTAAGCAAAGACTTATTGCAGCTGCTTTACAGAAAATGCTTTCCATTCAAAAGCGAATACAAATGTATGTGTGAGTACAGTTGTAGTCACATGTTTGTAAATGTGGCACCTAGCCAGTAAAGCGTATTGGATGAAGATAATGTACAACATGCATAATATATTCAACTGTTTGGTTGTACCCATGTAGTTGAATGCACTTATTGTCTATTTGGATAAAAGGATCAGCAAAATAAATGTAAAACAGATACTGTAAATCGTGCATATCTTATTTTGTATTGCAACCATTTAAAAAAAAAACTGTTTTACAGAGGTTGCTTTTATATATTTACATGCGCCAACAAAACAAAAAAACATTATTTGTATGTGACAACCTACGAAAGGAACAAAGAGGTTGACAAATTCTCATGTCCACACACTCTGGGTTTTTGAGCTGAATCTATTTTTAAAATGTAATCCTTTATGATCCTTAGCAATGATAAGTATTTAGCTTTAATTGCTTATTACTGCACCTTTTCTTTCTGGCTCCTGGCTTTAATGATCTTGGCAGCCAACATCAGATTAGACGAGTTCTCTATGCACTTGTGGACTTGCCCAAAACGTCCCCTGAAACACAGAGAGGGGTCAAATACATAAATACAAGATACAGAGTATGAGAAGATAAATCATTATACATTTTCCTAGCTTAGGTCCAAAAACAAGATATTTGGGATTTCTAAAACATCACTTAATCTGGTGCTGATAAGATCAACATCAACAGAAACAACTGTTTAAATGTTGTGTTTGTAACTGTTGGGAAAATACTGAATGTACTCTTTCTATATCAGAGTAGCACATGATAACCAACTGTAGGCTGTGTACGTAACAGGATGTATGACTACCTAGAAGAGCATCATGACACACTCTTTTAGGCATAGGATAGCTATGTGACAACGATTAACATGATGATTCAGCCTCTATGGAGATAGACATGACTGTCATGTTTATTGCTTAGCTAATCTGAACTAAGCAAAGCATACTGCTTTGAACCGGTATTCTGCATCTTGTGACTGTAACACTCTCTTGTGTATAAGCATGTGAAGGACACTGTTCTGGGAACTATACCATATGTACCGTATGTGATGATTACTTCCATTCTCGCATGGATAAATAAATACATGTATCCTGATATTGGAACTAAAGGCAGTGACGAATGAGATTGTTCTAACAGTAACTATTTAGTTATTTATCATCATCAAATAAAAATTGTATTGCTAGTTTCAGCATCTCATGCAGAAAAATTAAAGTTTTATATCATTGTAAATTCATCTATTTTGGACTGTTGGTGGGG
>NW_011362393.1:5208-8782 GCF_000735185.1 Notothenia coriiceps
GGGGGGGGGGGGAGTTTGTGCTCTTGGAATTTGTTTTTTGAATTTGTTTTTTCCAAAAAAGAATCGACTAATTCTAGAAGCTACTCAGATAAATTGATATGTAATTATCATACTGGCTTCTTCACCCATAGGGCTAAGTACTGTGCCAATATGTCAATAATTTGACAAATGTTCTCGCTAATCTCTATCTTGAGAGGCAGGATTTAGCACTGGTCTATACATCAGAGGGGCCCGCTTTTTCGCAAGTGCCCCCTCATGTAATTCCCTTTGGGAGTGGCAATAAAAAGGTTTCTAAAATAAAAAAACTATTAGGGCGTCCCCTCTCCCAGGCTGTGAGGTCCTGTGTTATTTCATTAGAGAGGGCGCTCTAACCGAGCGATATGAAAACAAACTCTTGAGGGTATCTACTCACCCTCCAAGGACCTCGTCTCTGTTGATGGTGTAATAGGAGGATATCTGGTGGGGTTTGGGAGTCACAATGCGGTGGTCGAAAGGTGCTTGCGGTGGAGGGCTTACGTCTGGAGAAACGATAAAGAAATTAAGATAAAATAAATAAATAATAGAACTTGCTTTGCTGAAAACAGAGTCTGAGGTAAGAGGGCCCAGAAACAAAGTGGATCAAAATAGCAGCATGCCAATGTCTCATTATCGGCTCACATGTTAGTGACGCTCAAACAGCCATGGTGTTATGACACTGGATCTGCTTCAAAGTCTGAAGCATGGAAAGTTAAATGTCATCAACTAACAACCAAACTGGATCTACATGGAGAGCCTGCAGCACATGAATATGGCATAAATCCATTTGAAACAGTACCAAAAGCAGGGAAAACTAAGGTTGCTATTTCATTGCATTCTTTTTCAGGGTATTTTTTAAAGTGTTTGCCTTGATTAAGAAAGACTAGAACATTAGGAGAGACAGGGGTTGACATGCAGAAAAGTACAATTAAAGGGGCCCTTTTAGGTACATTTTCAGGTTTCATATTTGTATTATTTGAGACATGTTTCCATGATTTAATGTTCAAAAACTCTTTATTTTTCACATACTGCCTGTCCTGCAGCACCTCTTTTCACACTCTGTCTGAAACCAAAGCCCAGTGTGCTCGGATTGGTTAGCTGGACAGCTATGTTGTGATTGGTCAACCAATTAGAGATGAACCGCCCCTTAGCCTATCACGTACAATATGTTGGAGCGCTAGCCAATAGAAGCAAGAGTGTTATGTAGTGATGTCATTATGTTACGAAAGTAAACAAGGGAGTGTAATCGAGGCGTTTCGGGGGGGGCGGGTTGTGTTGTGAACTTTGTGATTTAAGACTTTGCAAACCATTTACATGCACAAATACCTATACACCCAGTACAGGACAGGGAAACCCATAAAGGCATAAAGGGCCCCTTCGTTTAAAAGTTATTTTTCTTATTATGGGAAATAAGTCATGTATGACACATTATAAAAAGTAGCTAAACCCCCATATTCTAAAGCATTCTCTTATTTTCTTGGATTATTTGGAAATTCATGCATTGTATAAACACAATGTCTGTCTCACCAAGAAGAAATTCCTTCTCTGCTGACTCTCCCTCCTTCCCCTCCTCTTCCACCTCAGTTTTTACTTCTTCAGATTTGGAGGCTTGAGCCGCTCCTTCCTCTGCCACCTCAGCGTTTTTCCCTTCCTCATCTTCCACTCTGCTTTTCTTGAGGTCGTCCTTCACCAGGTCTTCTTCAGTGACACGACGTTTGCTGCAAGTGGCCACATCGCTGACCTCCTCAGAGCTACACATGAAGAAACTGTTTCAATTTTGATTCTCCCACCCTCCCACCCCCAAATGATTTTCTCTAACGTTACTCCTTTGACATGTATACATTCAAATAATAACAACATATAATTAACACAATATTGACTTAAATTCAATCATAACTAATAATGACTAACTAAACTAACTAATAAGCATGACGATCATCAGATCAAGGGGCGTTGGTGAACTCTAGTTCAAAACCCGCCTCGGCAGCCACTGCGTCAGGCCGTTGTGTCCTTGGGAAAGACACTTCACCCGATTTTGCTCCTGTGGGTAATGTCCACAGTAATGACTCTTACATGTCTAATATGTGCAATGTGTAATTGTAAAAGCGCTTTGAGCACCTGCAAAAGCTTGAATTAAAAATGTGATGCATATTATTCATTATAACTCTGAAATTGTATTGTCTAAAAATACCTTTCCTGTGGTGAGAGAGAGGCTTTATCCAATGTTGATGACTCTTCTGCCTCTCCTTTATGCTTTGTATTCCCATCATCCTCCACAGTCTGTTCTGGACTAACATCTTCTACTTTTTCCTCCACTTCATCTGATTCTGAGTCCTGGAAGAGATCCCCCCCCTCCTCTTTCCAGTGTGTGTCCTTCTTCCTGTCCTCTGACTCGGCCTCAGCGGTGAATTGTCCGTTCAGGATCGGCTCTGCCGACTCCTGTCTTTTCCCTCCACTTCCTCCCCCCTCCCCCCTCTGGTTGTCGGCCTCTGCTTTTCCATGGGAATGCTCAGTGTTCTGCCTGTTGAGCTTTTCCAACTGTTCCTGCAGCACCGGCTCATTGAAGGAGGACGTTTCTTTTTGGGAATAAACAAACCAAATAACATTTTTTACAAATGTCTTGAATGCTGTGACATTGAAAATTCAAATCTGTTTTCAATGCAAAAATACACAATACTTGAATTGATCAAGTTTACTTATAATGCACACTAGTATATATTATATATATATATTTTTAAGCTTGGTAGTGGCTTGATAAATGGTCAATTAAAAATGCCAAACTCGGTTCCTAGGTTATTCAGAAAAAGCATCACCATTGCACTAGAAGGCACCGACAGTGATTTTCACATAGTGTCCCACCATTTTGGTAAAAGTAAATACATCATCTTCTCTAAGAAATATATTTATCAAGATTGTTGGTTTAAAGTGGACCTATCATGCTATATTTGAATAGTATAGTGTAGGACCATACCTATATAAGGCATATTTATACTTTTTATTTTTCAAAATACCAAACAGATCATGCATTTTAGCCATTCCTCATTTCGCTCAATTTAACACTGTCTTGTCATGGGCTGATTCTGTGAGAACAGCACCATCTACAGGCCTGGCATATGTACTACAGCGTCTCCAGCGCTTTCGAACGGCAATGTCCGTGGCTGTCTCCTCCTGATTGGTGGAGTTGGCCCAATAGCCGTAGCGCCACTTCTGTGACGTCATAGAAGTGTTCAAATCTGGATCAGTCTGTATCAGATCCGTTGCAGCGCCTTTTTAAGAGATTTAGGTATGGAGGAAAATAGAGAGGGTTGTGTTTTCTGACACTTGGTGAGTTCCCTGGAACACCGGGGACACATATTCATGTATAAAAGACATACACAAGTGCGTTTTGCATGATAGGTCACCTTTAAATTCTGTATTTTGACAGAGGGCAATTATTTTAATTGTTGCTTGAAAAAATTCCCCCCTAGCTTTAGAAAGCTTCTTCTTTCAAAAGATCTCGGGAAAATGTGATGAATTATTTCACGGTCATTTGAAATGTATTTGACTAAATAATCAACCG
>NW_011362394.1:0-4009 GCF_000735185.1 Notothenia coriiceps
GTGTGTGTGTGTTGTGTGTGTGTGTGTGTGTGTGTGTGTGTGTGTGTGTGTGTGTGTGTGTGTGTGTGTGTGTGTGTGTGTGTGTGTGTGTGTGTGTGTGTGTGTGTGTGTATATAAATGAAAAAGCCCCAGTATTCATGCCACTGCACTGTAAATCTAGTTTGAAAACGTTTGGGGTAGCTCTGGAATAAAAAGAGTTAATACCTTTCTTCATTGATCTTCATTAGGGTAGTTTATATCCAGTGTTCAGCGGAGCAATAATTTCACTATTCATTCAGCCACTTCATCAATTTAAGGTTTGTAATTTAATTAAAACAGCACTTCCATAAAGTTGAAGGTAATTGAAAGAGAAGACATTTGAGCTGAAGGTAAAGAAGAAGGGATCTAATGAAATGATCAGTATTATAATAAAGGGGAATAGATTGTGTAAGAGCTAAAGAGGTTCTATCCAATAAGGTAGATTTGCTGATTATTATTATTAAAGGTGGGGTAGGTAATTTTGGAGAAACCAGCTTGAGTGCGCTAGGATTTGAAAATACACAGCCGGAAAAAAGTTACCCCTCCTCCAACACACACGAACGCGCACATGACCAATGAGGGCACGAGATAAGTTTGTGCACAGATGGAAGGCTGACAGGCAGGTAGGCCATCCAGTTACTTTAGCCGGGCCGGCTCAGATGATTGGTCGTGCTTTTTACAGCACCACGGCTTCCACTGATGACATTTTTTATGGATTTTTTGTCAAAGCACTTCAGATATTCATTGCTATCGGGATGTTAAGAGCATTCCATGGATTATAACAAAAAGTGTATCTCGAGCCGGTTTCTCAAACTTACCTACCCCACCTTTAACTGTTTTTTTTTTATCTCCATCTCTTCCTGTCACTTAAAAATACTGGTATCTGATTTGCATACGTATATTGTTTTATTTTATATTATATATAAGGAAATAAGTTTGTGTCATGGAAATCAAAGTACAGCGGATGGATTGAGCGTTTATATAAAATCGAGACATTTTTGTAGGCGCCTCACTTCGACCCTGCCTGAGTTGTTATGCCGAGTCTCTCAAACTTCCTGCAGTTTTTTTCACATCCTGTCGATTAAGAAATGGTGGTCTCCAAGCCCGATGTGATATAACGAGAGCGAGGTCTCTTGAGTAATTTCCCCAGACATAAAGGAGTACTTTGACATTTTCAGAAATGTTCTCAGTCGCTCTCTTGCTGAGAGATAGTTGAGAAGATTGAAAGCACTCAGCAGCTGCTTAGCATGAAGCCTGGAAATGAAGAAATTGCTCTAAAGTGGAGACCTTCATTTTATACCCTGTTTGTTCTGTAGACAAAACTAAAATGGTAAAGTGGCAAGCTTTAGAGAGGCTAGTTGGCAGCACACACTCATGTGATTAACAATATAACTTGTCTTGAAGTTAAAACTAAAATGCCTTTCAACCATCCTTAAGCCAACGTTTGACATACACAGTCAGGCTCGCAGCAATTCAGTTTAGCTGGCCATGACTGTTCTCTGTATCAAACTTGTTTTTTGCTTGCTGGTTGAGTGTACTCAGCAAAAAACCTTTCCCATAATCATTTTGAAAATCCTGAAGCACGCTGCTCGGCTGCGCACTGCAGATCAGTATTCTCCACTTCACCTGGTTTCTTGTTTTTCCTGTCCAAATATTGTCTGCGTCTGTGTGTAACATTTCATGCTCTTGATTCTGCAATCTCTGCACCATGTTGCCTCTACAACTCTCAACATTAAATGCAGAGTCAAACCCCAGCCAAATCTACGTAAGAGGGTCTTGAGCATTCAGTCGTAATGTGATGTTAAATGTCTGTTTCCCTGTTTCTTTTCCTGGTATTCATCCTTGTTGATATTGCAAGTGGAGCTGCTATGATGCAAGACAAGTTATAATCGTGAAATATCATCGTATCGTATCATTGGTGAGGGTGTTGCTGTTAGATTTAGACTACATTACAGGAGGTGGATCTCTGGCTGTTCACCAGCTCAGTTTGTTATTACACTACTCCAGTAAGAGCACGACACAGCCTGTGAAAACAAACCTATTTCCCAGGCTGTGTCATGATTAGTCATTTTGAAAGCTGGTCCTAATGTGTGTCCCCTGTGGCCCCCTCTCAGGTCTGGGCATGGAGAACATTGGGGGCATCTTCGTGGTTCTGATCTGTGGCCTCATCATCGCCGTGTTTGTGGCCATTATGGAGTTCGTGTGGTCGACACGCCGCTCTGCAGACACCGATGAGGTATGCCCCCATACCTGCCCTCGCCGACCCCACAGACACACCCCAGTAGGTTCCCATGGCATCCCGCCAACCCTTTTGATTATGTTGTGTTGTGTGTGTGTGTGTGAGACTCAGTAGATTTCTCTCAGCTTTTGCCTCCATGTGTTTGTGGGTGCTCTAACACTTGAGGTCTAACGTGCATGTTGAGATGAGAGGAATGATCAAGTATGCGGCCCCTGAACTGTCCGAAATGTTTACAACTAATACAAGGATTTGATTTGACTTTGCATGTCCTGCCTGTTTTGAAGTCATTGTGCCCTTTGTTAGTGTTTGGTGTTTAACAGTATGGCAGCAAGTGTTCGTGAGCTAATCTTGATGGTACCGATAAGCAATATTGAGAGATGGCAATATTTGCTTGCTATAGATAAGCAGTGTGATCTTATTCCCTGGCATTAAATGTCATGATGTATCTTCTTTTACATGCCTCACATGTACGCTGGTATTCCTCGTATCCATTCTTGGATTACTTCTCACCCATTTCACTGTGCGTCCCCCTCTATCCCTCACACACACACACACCTCCTGTCATCAGTGTCTGTTCTCCGATAACGAGTATTGTTTCTGTTTATGTGAGCACATTACTTTTTTTGATTATGATTTCAACGGAAATGTGGTTTGTCTGTAGTGGATTGTTGCCGTCGTGTTTGCAAATAACATTGGTCATGCTGGAATGTTACAAATATCCGTGTGTGTGTGTGTGTGTGTGTGTGTGTGTGTGTGTGTGTGTGTGTGTGTGTGTGTGTGTGTGTGTGTGTGTGTGAGGGTGTGTGTGCCTTTGCGTCTGTGCACCTGAGTTTGCAGCCTGTCCGTTCATAGTGCCATAATGAAGTGCCCATAAACTAAACAACATTTTGGTGTTTTGTGTGGTTGGATTGTAATAACTCTCTCTGCTCCTTGGATATTCTCCCATCTCTATCCACCTCCTCATCCTCCCCCATCGCCTCCTCATTTCTGTCCCGACACCATCCCTCCATTTGTCGATCTCTGTGCCTTCGCTTCTTCTGCGACTCTTCTTCCACCAACCCTCACTGTCTCTCTGCCTTGATCCCGCCTCTTTCTCTGTTGCTTTTCCTTTTGTATTTCCTCGTTTCCCCTCTTCTTTACGTCCCGCCTCACCACCGCCTTGTTCTGCGGCCTGCCCACTTTGTGTCTGTGGCGCTCCCTCCTTCCCTCCTTCCCTCCTTCCCTCCTTTCTTCCCTCCTTCCTTTTCCCTCCTCCAGGTGTCTGTCTGTCAGGAGATGATCACCGAGTTCAGAAACGCCGTCTCCTGTAAGAAGAGTTCCCGTATGCGTCGCCGTCGGCCCCTCAACAGCTCGGCGGCCCTGCGTAACCCCGCCCGCATCGCGCTGGGCGCCCCCCGCCCGCTGCGCCTGGTGCGGGAGATGCGCCTCAGCAACGGGAAGCTGTACAGCGGAGCCGGGCCTCTGACGGGCGGAGCTGGAGGTTCGGGACCCCCTGACCTGGGCCCCGGTCCCCAGCGGATCCTCGATGATCCCCTGGGAGCCAACACCACCCCTCCTCCTCCTCCACCGGCCCCCACCCCGGTGATGCTGCCCGCCCGCAGCTGCGCCCACGTGCGGATCTGCCAGGAGTGCCGGAGGATCCAGAGCCTGAGATCGGGCACCTTAGGGTCCACCTCCACCAGAATACCCCCGTCATCGGCCCCCCTGCCCAGGCTACCCCCACCCCCGCCCCCATCCTCATCCAACACAGAC
>NW_011362395.1:0-6295 GCF_000735185.1 Notothenia coriiceps
AGATTTAGGTCCCCACAAAGATAGTAATGCTAGGCCACACACACACACACACACACACACACACACACACACACACACACACACACACACACACACACACACACTAATATGTCAACATGACGGAACGTGTTGTAACCCGCCTCACAGCCTCCAGGCTCCAGCACATGTGCTGTGCACGTTTTGAACTACAATTGTTTGATGGCTGTGTGGCTCGTGTATTCTTTAACTGGGTTAAAGGGAACTGAATCTCAACTTTGGTCGGCGAGGCTGGTGGCAAGTTGCCTATAGCCCCTGGCTATCAGGCGACATGTCCTTATAAACGCATGCAGGTAACGATCCAGGTTATCAACATGAATCAAGTCACTTTTAAACAGTCGAAATAGTTCATGCAAAGCAGCGAGTGGGTCATTTACCAGGTGTGTCATTGGCAGAAGTCGTATTGATACCGTTTGCCATCTCTTCTAGGTATTGCGTGAGAGCAGGGCACACATGCTTTGCCAGTCATTTCCTCGGTGCCCAAATGCGCTCATTGGTGCGTCCCTCCAACGTGTCACCAGTGTTCGTGGATTACCCTAGATATCTTCACCATTGGGTGGGCCAAACATCATTCATTTTCCTCAACTCCTCTCTTCACGGTGTTCTCCAGCTTTTAAACAGGGCTTCTGAAACATTTGAGAAACTTGAGACTTCCAAAATCTCAGAAAAAATATTTCATTTTTAACGCTGCACACAGGCATGCATTTGTTTACTTTGGAGTCGGAGATGACGCCTTCTTTTTTATTCAATTTTTTCCTGTTGCAAGGTCTCTGGGTCAGTGGATCACCGGGCTGTGCGTCCTGTGGCGTGCCCGTTATGGAAAGAACCGCAGAAGAAAGGCATATGATAGAAATTGTCAAGCAGCAACTTTTAGACAAGCTGCACCTGAAAGAAAGACCAAACATCACTCAGACGGTTCCCCGGGCAGCGCTCCTCACCGCGCTGCGCAAACTGCACTCTGGGAGCGTCCGACAGGATGGTACTTTGGAACCAGAAAACAGTTTACCCAAAGATCAAAGCTATGAAATTGTGAGCTTTGCAGATCTAAGTAAGTTTGTTATTCTCATTTTACACTTTAAATATGTTTTCTTATGGAACTAAAACACCAAATGTGGCATGGTGTGGGCTCTTAACGCATGTCAGTGCTTAACATTGACACAAATTAGGTCAGGGATTCCTTGAGCCTCTTAGGGTTGTTGTAGTCCTTCAAACACTGTAACAGCTTCTTTACAGTATCTGTCATCACTATTTTAAGAGTCAACCATAACCAAGTGATACGATAAATGCATGAAATGGGTGGAGGGAGACCTATATTTTGACCTAAACCTGCAGCTTTATTTTATAAGCATTTCTTTAAATTAATTTCCCAATTGCTTGTGCAACAGGTGTTTCTACATTTCCAGAATAATCACAGTCTTTGTCCTCAAAATGTCATTGATCCATAGATGAGACAGAGAGTGGGGATGAAGCTAGCCTCAGCCTTGCCTTCCAGTTTCTACAGGAGCAAGGCCAAAATATCCAGGTGCTCCAGTCTTCTCTGTGGATCTATGTCCGCTCCTCTGAGGACCGCCATAGAGACTCCCGCCTCTCTGCTCAAGTTTTTCTCTCTGCAGAAGCTGGGGTGCCAGGAGCTAACCGCACCCTGGTGATGGAAAAGAAGCTGGAGGTCAAGGTGAGTAACTGGCACACCTTCCCCATCACCCACACCTTGCAGGCCTTTCTGGAAGGGGCCCGGCACAAGCTGCGTTTGGAGGTAAACTGCGATGAGGATGGGAAGAACCTTTGCTCCCTGGATGGCTCTACCGACACCCTCAACCAGCCCTTCCTGGCTGCCCAGCTGCGTCTCCGAGAAGACCGCTCCAAACACTCTCTCAGGAAGCGCTCGGTACGTTGTGGTGAAGATGTAAGTGTGTGCTGTAAGAGAGAATTCTACATCAATTTTAAAGATATCCAGTGGAATGACTGGATCATTGCACCTGAGGGCTACTATATGAACTACTGCATGGGTCAGTGCCTCCAGCATCTGGCTGGATCCCCGGGCATAGCATCCTCATTCCATGCCACTGTCTTCAGCCAGCTGAAAGTCAATGGCATTAACGCAGATGTATCTTCATGTTGTGTTCCTACTGAGCGACGGCCACTCTCCATGGTGTACTTCAACTCCCAGCACATCATTGTCCAAACGGACGTCCCTGATATGATAGTGGATTCCTGTGGATGTACATAAAGGATTTGTAAAGATATGTTATAGTTAACAAATACTTTTTTAATACGGGATAATTAGACAAACAGAATGATAATACATAATAACAGAGGAGGAGTAAATCTTATTTGGGACAACAAATAACTCTAAATACGCTGTTACTTGTACTCTTTTCTTCCCAAATAAAACACATAAGTGTGTGGAAATAATATATAAATAGTAAAAAAACACATAATTTAGCAGTTTACACATACATAAAAAATTGTCATTAGAGGAATAGTTGGCATAAAGACCAAGAGATCTTTCTGTTTTATCACACAGTTTGTCACTCATTAGATTTTGAGAGAAGCGTTTGAGAGAAAATGTTAAGTGCCTAGAACCTAAGTAAAATGATACACTGAGTCTCAATGAAGACTATTTTTTTTTTTAAACCGAAGCACTATAAAATAAAGTTAGTAAACTAAGAAACGTTAAAAGACATACAATAGAAAAAATAATATTTGTGATATTATCGTAAACCAAATATAGAGCTGTAAAGTGGCTATTAGTCCCGCTTAAGACACTGCTTATGGAGGTCATATGAAACACTAAGAGATTAATGTAATGCCCTCACTGTAGTTCATTTTAAAGATGCATTTTCTTTTTCATTTTCGTCATGTTTAGATTATTTATTTTGTATTTTACAATTGCTGCTGGATTTCAGTGGAATTCAGTCCAAAAACATTTGGTGTAGAACTGACCTGTAAAAGAGAGGCTTTTAAAATAACCTTCATTTATAGTATGCCTTCAACTTGTGTCAAGGCACAAAGATAATCCAGTATTAGTGAATATTATTACTGACTAATGCTGTCTTTTTATGTCAAACCTTTTTGTATTTTATCTTGGGTTTTTCTTTTGAATTACACCCAAAGACATTTTTAATTGTATTGTGAAGTTATGGTAAGTGTTTGAACTTGTCACGCTTTGACCATGTTCAATTGGCCCTGACTTCTGTCTGAGCACAGCCAATGATGCACGTATGTTGAAATTTGTTTGATCAGCATCTCCACTGTATTATTTACACAAGTCGGCTAATCAGTTGGGTAACTTTATCTCTGACAGCATATGAACCCAAGGTCATTTCTCAGCAGCGTGAGCAAACATTTAGCTATTGCCTCAGTGTCAGTTAATGTGAAGGTCTGTGAGGCAGGTCACAGAGCATGTGGGGTTGCATGTTGGCATTAATATCTCAAAGTCTAAAGTTTTCTTGGATGATGTCAAATTAGGAGCAATCTGGTATTCTTTTTTTTTTTTTTAAAACAACTTCTTTGTTACCCAATAGTACACATTTATAGTCCTACAATTTATAAGTGAGTTTAAAAAGTACTATGTCCAACCCTAAAGAATATTAAGTAAGATATATACTTTGAAAAATGCCAGCATCTACACTAAAATAACTTAAAGTTAATGAGCACTTTTGCCTCACAATGCAACACGTGACGGACACGGAGGAACACACATGGGGAACATTTTACATTTTCAAAAAGTTGTGTAATTTCATGGTAGGAAGAATGTATTATTTACAATAATGTATCGTATATGGACTACAAAGATATAATAATATATTTATAGTAAATTCCTGAGTCACAGGCCTTACTTCTTGCCTATGTTTACACCGAGTGTTGGAAAAGCCAAAGATGTTTTCTGGATTTTCTGGATTGTACAAATGTTATTTTGATCGCAAACATACTTGGGCTTTTTGCCTTACAATATTTTTCATAACATTTATGTCCAAATAGCCCACAAACTTGTTTCAGCTATCTGTTGCCTCTAAAAGCTTCTCTTGTATTATTATCTTGTAAACCAATTGTATTATTGTGTATTATTTTATCTTGCAAGCACCCCCTATCCCCTGACTCAATGTAACATTGAGGCACCATCATAACATAACTTATAAAGCACTTTATCACCCTACTGTATTTTAAGAGCAAATTCTGCTAGAGGGTTCTACTACTTATAAGTCTAACGGAAAACTATTGATACTGCGCCTACAGAAAGCATTAGGTCAATCATCTTATTTTCTCAAGCTCTAATTGAGTTTAAATGCGTTGTATTGCATGTTTTTGCAGAGCACAGTTTCTGTATACTGTAACTGGTGGAAATGGAGTCAGGATTAGAATTTTGTGTCAATTGAAATGTATAATTATTGTCTTTATTTTTATATAATGCTATATTATGAGCATAATGTATGAGTTGCACTATTACTTCGATGCAAAATGTTTGTCGCAATGTGCTGACATGATGTGATTATAGCCAAGTATATTGTTAATAAATAAATGAATATTTTAAATTGAACTGATTATTTCGATTTTCTTCATCTTCTATTCTCTTTTGCTAGAATTACAACAACCCTAGAACACAAAGAAAAAGGGCAAATATGAAAATGGATACAATTAAAAAAGTTATTCTTTGCAGACTTCCAATTTTACCCAACATTCGAAACAAGTTGCATGCACTGTCATCACATTGGCACTGTCTGTGTGTCAAAGGCATGTTTGCTCATACAAATAGTGGAAGTGGCTTTATGGACTGTCTGTGTTTGGTGTGTCAACAGTTGTCACAGTCTCTTGGCATGCTGTCATTTTTGAAAGCTCAAACATTAATATAGAAATAAACAATCAAGTTATTAAAGAAACAATACAAATATTTCAAATTTTGGCAAGATTACATCATTATATGGTGAACTATGATTTTTATTTTACCTTAGCCAATGTCCCATTTTTTCAAAACCATCTCAAAGTTAATGCTCGGAAGATCAATTGCTAAAATCCTTGACTTTAACTTGATAACAAAAGTCTAGACATAATGGCCTTTACTGTCAACATTTGCAATGCCCCTGCTACAGCCAACAGCAATTCTGTCATTACACCATCAAAATTGGACTATAATCAGAACAAATAAGTTGTACTAATACATATTACAAAATACATTTTAATGTCTAAGCCACTAGTGTTTGAGTTATTTCACCATTGGTCAAATGCATTATTTATTATGATAAGAGTAACTATATTCGACCAAATACTTAAGCATCAATAAAAACTCACCAATAGCATGTTAACATATTTGGTCCATTGTGGTTTGTCCTCTTGAATAACAATACTTATGACAAGAAGAAAATAACAAATATACTTTAAGGACTGTCGTTGTGCATTACTGGTAGATGACATATCAATCACAATATTTTGTCACACATTAACATCCACCTACATTACCCTGTCCTCAGCCACTCTCATAACATGTTTGCTTGTGGAAAGCAGTCCAGAGAACCTCTTCCACAAAGGCTAAACAAGGCTGATGCAGGATTTCTTTTAGAGCTCCGAGCCTGTTTTTCAGGTCTCAGGCTCGAAAATGACATTCCCAGAACAAATGACCATATCTTCCCTTCTAAAAGGGTTAAATTAATAATATTTTGTCTCAAAGCAAGGTTACATCTATGAGTTGGATGTAGAAGTGTCAGAATCAATATAGATGTTTTTATTTAAAGTAAATTCAGATTGAACACAGTAAAAAATGTAAATTATTGTGTCCGTCCAAAAAAAAAATATATTACTTCTAGCGTCCAAAAAAAAAAATATTACTTCTAGCGAAAACCACCCTTGAATGATGGGATGATAGACTAAAAGCTTTAGGAATCCAAACTACAAGATATAACAAGTACCCTGTATCAAGATTGATGCAAAACAAGTTAAATTTGACCTTTTTAGAGAGATTTAGCAAAAATAAAACCACTTCTGGGGTCATTTGGGTGGATTTTCCATATCTCTGGCCCCCCTTGCTCGATTTTGTTGATCTCTTTCTAACCGTCAGAGCCAATCGAATCGAGGGGAACTCCCACATACTCCTTATTTGGTAATGTGTGTGTGTGAGACTGATGCATGCATAGCCAAAACCGGAAGCTGTGATAACTCTGGTGGCTACCATTAGCAGCTAACTTTTACTCTCCGATTTTTACATAAAAATTAGGGCCGGGACTCGATTAAAAAAATTAATCTAATTAATTAGAGGCTTTGTAATTAA
>NW_011362396.1:0-11001 GCF_000735185.1 Notothenia coriiceps
GTGGGCTCAGGGCCATCTGTAAATTAGCTCCCAAAATCCTTAATGTCATGCACTGCAAATACGGTGCCCCACATTCATTTATGTCGATGAACAAGTGAACATTTCCTATTAATACGACATGTTCTATTCCTGAGGACTTGCAGTTCAGGGTTCACCTTTTTAATTTAGATAATGTGAATGTGCTCAATCTACAAACAGAAAGACTCAAAGCACAAATGGAGAAGTTGCGATTTTTAGCTAATTCAAAACAACTTCAAACTAACCATCAAGACCATAAGCTCATTAGGAATATGTTATAAATAATAAAGGTAATAAGAAATGTCATTTTCTAATAGACCTTTTATAGAAGCAGACTTCTTTTCGCTGGTTATGAAAAAGAACGCAGGATTAACACTTGCGCTTCACTTTTAATACCCTGAGGTTGCTACTTGATCAATAGGCTGAATACAGACTGAACTGTTTAAAGTTTATGATTCCTCTGATCAATATTTATTGATTACCTGCAACCAAAAAGTGACATGTCTTTTTTTCATGGCTAACTGCAGGGACATTTTGTTTACCAGAAACTTAATGTGAGAATACCTTCAGGTGTTACACGTGTAAATCTGCAATTGGCTGAAAACTACTTAAAAACATACCAATGCCTAACATGTTGTCATGTGTCTTTATTGTATTACATTAAATTGCAGTACAGTAAAGAAATGACAAAACAAGGTTTGAGTTAATTTAGAAAAAGTGTAACAATTAAAATACCAAGAAATATTATAGGAGATATCACAAATAATACATTTGCATTTAAGGGGCTTTACAATAGAACCGACAAGGAACAACTCCACTAAGTAATCTCAAAACCACAAATGCATGTTTTTACATTTCTGTTTGTGTACAGATTGAGCAGTCCGATACAAAAGGTGAATCAGTTAGTTTGAGAAGTCTTGGTAGTTGTATTTAAGTTGTAGTTGTATGCCAGCCTAATAACGTCTTGACTCCAGCTGTGTTACTTCAGCTGCATCCACGTCATACGCCTTTTGCTTTTTGCTCACGGTGGGCCTTGCGGTAAAAGTTATGTTTTGTTACCATGGTCACGTCCACTGGTTCTGCTGCTAAATACAGCTGTCATCTGATTGGTCCAGACTATTATCTCAACAAATATTGGATGGATTATTATGCAGATGAAACAAAAATGTTTGGTTTCGTGAAGAATAACTTGTTGATCCGCCGACTCCTTTGATTAGGTTTGGAACCAAAAGGTCCTCAAACACTGTGACATTCCCATCAACCTCTTCTGTACCTTGTGTTTGGTGCTAAGTAAGAAATATCTCATTGCAAAAATATGCTGATCCTTTAATATTATTGCTAAACATCCGCATTTTTTATTATGAGCATGCTGACAAAGCGTCTATGCCCAAGAACCGCTGTTGTAGAGACGCTAATATAACTTGTTATAATATAACTTATTCTTCTTTTATGTATTTTTTGAATTGAAAGAGTTTATTTTTCTTCTCACAGTGCTCTATGAATCCTGCTACAAGTTGGACATCTTCGCTGGCAGCGGAATCCTGTAAAATTGCCGATCCTCTGCTGAGACACATGTTTGGAATAACAGCCGATGTGAAAATTAGCCTGCCGAGAATTGACAAAGACTCGTCTGCAAAATTTCTACTGAGTGAGTCCATAAAGTCGGTGGAGGATAATCAGGAACAAGCGAGCGGGTTGCAACAGGAAGATGTTTCTTTACAGGACCTTTACAGTCTACAAGGCAGTAACAGCTGCAATGGTACCATCAATGTCCCAACAGGGAAAGTACTGAAAACTGAACTAGAGGATTCTGACAGTCCAACTCCTCTCTATGCGATTTACTATTCAGGTAGCACTCTGGACAAGGGAACATCATGTCATATTAAAAGTGAGCCAGAATGTGGATATGTGGAACCCATAGATGAAGATTTCCTCAGCACAGATGAAAGCAACATCCCCAACTCACGGGACATCGCTGGCCGGCCACAGACTCCGACTTGTGTGGATCCGAACACAAACACGGGGAGAATGGGAAGAAAAAGGAAGCGCACGATGTGTCCTTGTTGCGTCCCTGCGGGGGGGCACGGTGCAAGGTCCCAAGAAGAGCCCAAGAAGTGGGCATGGGGGACGTCGCAGACGAGTAGAAAAGGGGGAAGAACCAAATTTGCTAAAAAAGTTGTAAAAACATCTGGAAAGATCAACTGTCAAAAAGTGAAGGAGTATAAGACTGCTGAGGGTCTAGTGAGTGACAGTGAGACCACTGTCACTGAAGTAGTCAAACTACACGAACAGATCCAAAGACTCAAAGAGCTTCTGCACGAGAAAGAGGACGCTTTAAAACTGATGACAAACGGCGTGGGCGGGGATCCAACAATTTGAACTCTAATATTCTAGGAAACGTTTTTTATCATTAGTATAGAATATGTTGTTCTCCCATTTATGTTTTTTGGAGTTAGCAACTGTAAAAGCACAGCTAATGTGATAAATTGATAAATTAATAAGAAATGCTTTAGTAAACACTGTCAGTATGGAGTTTATAGTTGGTAACTAAAAAGCTATTTGCTTACTCATTAAGTAAAACAAAAAAAAATGCTTAAATGTAATATTCCCTAAATAAACTAATACATTATTAATATTTTATAAGGGAACTTGTGCAAATAAATGACCTTGTTGAAGTGACTCATGTGAACACTTAATCCATGAATGTTTGGTTGGAGTTACAGTTTGACTTGTGTTTTTATCAGCATTGGGGGTGAGGTTATCCTGGTCAGCCAGTCCACCAGTGTTTTGCTCAGACCCTTTCCTCAAAAGGCATGTTATCCCAAACACTACTAGCCAGATCCATGGGGTTTTGCTTGCCTAATGTTTTAGATAACCATTACTTTTAAACTGCAAGTTTCCATCATGAAGATGTTGGGCTTCATGTTCAGTCCATCACATGACAGAGCCACAGGCTAGGCCTTTATGGATCTTTGGGGGGGGACAGGGGAACAGGACAGCACAAGGACCAAAGTAAGCACTAAAAGAGAAGGGACATGTATTGGAAATATATAAGATTAAAGGAAATAGAAACTATATAAGACTAATTTAATTTGGAGTAACAAGGCAAGCATTATGTATATTTGTATCTATCAATGCAGTACTGTTAACATTTCAAGTGCTGGAAAAGTACTCTTTTAATTGCGTTAAAGTAGAAATACTATGTTCTTGAAATATACTCAGTGTACTTTGTGTAATAAAAGTACTCAGAATGGCTCTTTTTTTCTTCTTTTTAAAAAAACAATATTTCTGAATATTTCCAAAAAAAACATGTCCAATTATTTGGAAGTTGTAGTGTGTAAATGTTGAGCCATGTTTAGAAAACAAATGTAGAGTAAAAGTATAATTATTGTCTCAAAAGTGTAATGGAATATAAGAATTTGTAGCATTAAATAAAAAATACTCAAGTAAAGTATAAGTATGGGTTACAGCTGTATACATATATGTTCCCTGTTCCTTTCCCCTCCAGTTCCTCTACACAGGAGTGTTCAGCAGCCGGAGGGAGAGGCCTCTGCCTGGGACTGCTTTGTTTCTGCCTCTCATCCCAGGATGGACATTTCTACGCTTCACATGTTTGATTGTAATAAATGTGTGTTCTATTTGGGTCAGTGCGTGGTGTAATTTAGTTTTTTAAGGGCGGGGTGTAACATACGTAAAAATAGTACTTGCTTGAGTAAATGCACTTTGTTACATTCCAACAATGGTTATCAAAATACAATGAATTGTTCAACTGAAAGTGAAAGCAAAATAAAAATGCACCTTCGCAGCCCTTTGCAATATTATGGGATTACTTGAGAATACTCTTTCCAAACCAGAAGTAAGACTTAAAGCTGTAAAGACCTCCAGAATAAAATATATATAATTGAAGTACTGTAACTTCAGTACTTCAATTATTTCATAATGTCATACCCAGTAATGGATTATGTAACTGGTTCCAAAGAAAATATGAAAATGTTAGTCCACATGTCTCTTGTTAGCTGTAATTGCCGCAAACAACAAGGCAGTCGGAGCAGTGTGTAATTTAACGGTATTTCCTCTTTGTTATTGGACAGCCACTAAGTCAATACCATAGACTGTATAGCCTACAGGCCAATACACATCACCTGGCTATCATAACATCGACTGTAGAATGAGTAGTTTATATAATTAGGGCTTTACATCTATTTCATTGTTGCTGACTTTATATATGGGCCAATGTTTATTTTTGAGACGGTTCGTCTATGTGACGCCTTTGTTCTGAAGATCATGACCCGGAAGTTATAGTTTTTTCCAGAAAGTAAAACTGCAACTGAACATCTCTCAAGCTGGTTCCGCTCATCCATAAAGGTATGAGCAAAGATATAGGGCCTTTCCTATTCAGATACCGGAACAATTGATGTGTTGCATGAATTTGTTCACTGTCGAAGATATTGTTTGTTAAACTGACGTGGTAATTTTCGGTAACAATGGCGATAACTCCAATGGCGTTAACCTGTATTCAACGCATGTCGAAACTCCATACCCCTCTAGCTTTTCACGAGCCTTCTGTTTGAAAGTCTGAGCTGTTAAAAGTTATAAACGTATACAACGACCAGGGCTTTGTTAGCCTTCAGTCGTTCACTTCATTATTTTCTAGATAGAGAAAAACCATTAGGCTACTGTTTTAATTCGAAACCGGAAGCCATAAACCATTTGGCGAGCTCCAGTTTAATAAGGACGTGGTTCTTTTCAGGTGTGCCAGTTTAAGACAGGATGACCAACTTGTATACCGAATTAAATGCAAGTGTACTAGTTGAAGTCATGAATGTAAAAGGTTAAAGTAGATGCCGCACTGACAGTTTCCTGTATCTATGTTTGTTTTTTTCCATTGTCCCTTTAAAAAATCCGTCGGCATGTCAAAGTGAAAAGGTTCCAGATATTGACCGATTATTTGACCTTTTGGTAAAAAAATAAGCTAATATTGAACAAACTCTTTACAAGCCACATGTATAATACTGTATATTATGAAACTAAAATGTATTATTTAATTCGGAAAATAACCTGTCAAGGCCTGGCTGCTAAATCCTAAGAACTGTTACAGGATTTGGATTTTGAAAAGTATTTTTATACAAGTATTTTTTTTACTTTTATTTTGTATTATATCATAACTTAGTACTTTTTTAAACATATTTAACATTAAGCTGTCTGTGGCTCTTTCCTGCTGTAACAATGCAAATGTCCCCTCTGTGGGACTAAAGGTATTCTGATCCTGATAACACTCTCGCGACATCTGGCAAAGCTGCAAGTTATGGTTAGTCTACCATGTAAAACCTAACATCGACTTCTCCACCAAACAGCCATGTTTGTTAGCTTTGTAATGTTATATAAATACATTAACCTGTGCACATTTAGAAGAAAGGGAAAAACGGTAGGCTACTTATGGGTTATCTGTTGCAACGTACCATTTATCTTGTTTCAGAAAGTTTTGATTGTATACCGCTGTTTCTGTGGAGATTGCTACAGTGTAAGCCAATCATTTCTTAAATACTGAGTGCTACATGTAACTTCTGAGTCCTACAGGGTTTCTGTCTGGTATTGATTTTTTTTTTTTTAAAAGACCAAATGCTGTCGGAAATTGTAATGTAAATGTTGGAAACAGGTTGCAAAGCTGTAGAAAACCATGGTTCTCAAGACGCATAATTTTTCTTAGAAAAATAGCAAGATTTCAAACCCATGTCACTGTTATTTTGACAATCTGTAATTATAACTCTGAATGTGTACACAGGGAAATATAGAGCATGGATCACCTTAAAAAACTGGAAATCTACATCCCATTGGAAGCTGAGGTGAAAAGCATCCCTCTGTCAAGCTTACCAAACAGTGTGATTAGACGAATGGACCTCCCCTCAGACCCAAGGCCTCTCTCAGACTCTCCAGAAGGCATATGGATCCATCCAGCAGTCATACGGAGGAAAGGCCAGAAACTCACCTCCCCCACAGGAAACTGTGAAAACATGACTTCACTGCTGGGCAAAGAGACCCGGGGTGATCCGGGTCCCTTCGAAATGTCCTTTGTCTCCGCCAATCTCACAGCTTACCGGCTGCTGAGGGACAACATGCCTGGGGAAAGCATCTCTGCAGACACAGCACACGCCTACCCATTACCTCAGGGCTCAGCACCACACATGTACAAGGATGCTGTTGTCATCTTCCACGGACGCGTTTACCTCTCCAGCAGGAATCACAGTCAAAAACGGAGACGTAAAGGGAAACATGAACCACAGCCAGCCTCCCAGGCTTCCATTCCTAAAAATAAGGTAACTTGACATCAGTTAGTGATGACATTCAACTCACACCGACAAACACATAACAACAATGAATTACTAGTAATTAAACTAGGGGAGACATGGCGGGTTATTTGACACAATTTAGGTTTTAGAGCACCTGGTTATGGCCCCTAGACCCATCTAAGAAACTGGTGCAAATTTGTCACGTCACTATAACTCTATGAGTACCACAATCAGAATTAAGTTTCCCTTGTACAAAAGAAAACATCAAAATCTATTTGAAAGTTTCAAATCACTTTGTTTGTTCATTTACCACAGAGGATTTAAATTACTCCTCGAGCTCCCTCCGCATGACAATTTTTGTATTTTTATCTCCTCTTCTTTAGGCTCTCCGAAAAGCTGAATCATCAGTATGTTGCTTGTTCCATTCTAAAACAAATGTATTTGCAATTCATGTTTCAACCTTAACCTATACTAGAGGCACCTAAACCCTTCTACATTAATGATGCCTATCTTTGAACTTGCTTATAAAGATGATAGAAGGCATATTTTTGTCTGTATAAAGTTTTAAAGCGGAATATTTAGTGGCAGTAATATTGATCTAAGATGTTGTATGTCCTCCTGCAGCGCCGGTCTCTACAGGCTTCTCTTGAACATGCTAATATAGAACTACAGGGAAATACATCCTGTTTCATTCGGCCACAAAAATCTCAAAAACAGCAGGAGGATGTTCTCACAAATACAGATAATCATCCCACCACAGACAAGGTGAGTTCAATCAGGAAAGACAGTTTTTATGTAAGAGTACATATTTATTGCCAGAAATACGCATGAATGTAAAGGAGTTTTGGCGATTTGGCCCCGTTGTGCAGGAATATCATTCGGGAAGGGAGAACCGATCCGATGAAATCCCCCGGGGTCTAGACACTGGTGGTGGTGAATGGATAGCTGGGGTCGGTCTGAAGGGGAGTGGCTTAGCTTGACCCTGGATTCAGATGGACGGGAGGTGAAGAGGGGTGGAGGAGGGTTGCGCCGATTCACCTGGAATGAGAGCTGTCAGAGGGGAGAGCAGATTTAAAAGGTTTAGCGGAGCACTATGATAGGCTTGTGAGAATAGAGCATAGGGCTTGTGAGAATAGATGCGAAGTGGTTGGTTAAGCTGGGGAGTGACGCCCCCGATCACTTATTGAGAGGAGAGAGAGTAGTAACATGGAAATAGTGAATGAATTAGTAAAGAAGGTCTTCCTGGTTGAACTTGCGCTGAGCTTCATTAATATAATAATCAAACCATCAAAAAAGTACTTTTATTTGTATAGTTATTTACATTGAAACAAAAAGTATGAGCTATTCAAAAATAAGGTTAAATAAAATGAATGAAAAATGCCTTAATGTTAATGGCAAATCGTGCCAGCTCTCTGCAAACCCTTCCATTACAGTTCAACTGAATTTTAACTAGCATTATTACTTCGCAAGATTTTAGGTTGATCGGATTGAAATATATGCAAGGAAATAGAGAAAGAAACGCACAAAATGAAAAATAAACGAGCAATTTCAGAGGTTCTCAGGGAAATAAAGCTTGTTGAAGAAAATACACTTTATATAAATATTTGAGGGTTCACAGTATGTCCAGTAACTATGTAACCAAGGTGGAGCATGTCAAAAGAGGAAAGAAAATGGCCCAAGCTTTGAGCCATGGGGTACACCATTAGCCATTTTGTAGAAAAGGACATTGAGCTGCCACGTTCCTCAGATAGATCTCTGCCAGAGAAACAGGGTTAGAACCACTGTGAGTAAAATGTTGATATGTGCAAGCTTAATCTACTCCCTGACAATATAGAAACATAACAAAAAGGACTTCGCTCTCAATCAACAACGACCTCATTGAAATGTGTCGTACGTCTACAGTTTGGCAGTTGTACCTTATGTTATAGTCCTCTGTATCAACTGTGGATTTTTGGTTTCAAGTACCTGTACTAAGAAACCTGACAAGTGCACACAAACCTTATGTGATTCAACTTTGTATTTCCTTCAGGAGCTGCTCCACGAAGAGAAGAAGAAAAGCACCACATGTAAAGTAACACAGAGTAAAAACAAGAAGAGGAGTGATGTATCTTCATCCAAAACTGCACATTCAGTCCTTCAGTCCTCTGCCGTTGTGCACAAAGTGGACAACCCTTCTCATGGGTACACTGCAGCAGACCCAGGGCCGTCCTGGCTTCAGCCTGCGTTTGAGACACAGGACCTGGGCAATGAAGAATCCCACTGTTTACAATTGGACAGCAACGCTAAAAACATGGCTGCTACTGAAGAGCAAAGTAGGGAGTTTGATCTTTTGGCTAAAGAGGAAGAGATCTCTCTGTTGCAGGCTAAACTCAGACGGCTCTCAAAAACCGGCCCTCCCCTTTCTGAGTGATGAATGAACGGTAATTAAACCGTGGTATTTACTCTCAACACTAAATGTGTTCACATGTGCATTAGTAACAGGGAAATTAATAATATGATTTAAACCAGGATTCTAGTGTGCATGTAAACATACTTGATGGCAAGATGTTTTGAAAGACGTTTTGAAAACTTTTGAAAGACGTTTTGAAAGACGTTTTGAACACCTGTCGTTTTCTTCCAGAGAACAAATGACGCTTCACCTCACTTCTGTTAGAAATTGCACAAAGCTCCACTGAAGACTCCACTTTGGGTCATTGTGGGGATCTTTTGCTTCTTAAGGCCAATGTGTCAATTTTGTACCGGGACGCATTATTTCTCAACCCCATTTTTATTTTCCCTATTCATGGACCTTTTTTTCAAAATGCCTGGATATAGTTTCTCATCTGGTGAGAGATCTGGCGTATCTCAACCAAGAGACTCTCCATGTCCTTATAAACCTTATATAAATGTCTATAATAAAAGTCATATTGTATTGAACCTGTTGTTGAGTTGGCTTAAATCAATCTCTTACATTTGGCTCATGTTTGTGTTGTTGTTCCTCTGATGGAATGTTATTTTGTTTGAAATGTGTTTGACTTTTGAAGGTGTGTGAGTGACTGAAATGAAAACTAATGCAACATTTTTCTGTTGCTTTATTAAAGCAGTGTTTATAGAGCTACTTTATTTAGAGAAGCATTCTGCAGATTCTCTTCCAGATGAACAACAATATCAAATATGTTGTATTTCTGCAATAACTGCATCAATACTGTTTTTATGACACAGTAACAAAGTATAACATGGAAAATGTGATTAAAAAAATAAATACTCACAATAACATCCCTAATATGGGCTTAACAGGTCTCCACTGGCACAGTCCTGTTGATGTTTTTGACTTGTGAATTCAGATGTAGCTGCTGTTGGCCTAGCATTAGCCTCAGTCTGATTGCTAGCCTATTAATTCAAATGTAAACCCTAACCCTTGACACCGCGCTTACTGATCAATACACCGGCCAGAGTGTAGTGGCCGGGCAGAGAATGGAAGTTTGGACACATCTGTTTCTTTGTTTTGTTTTGTCTATTTGCATGTTTGTGTCACGCTCTCAGGGCCACCATACACACTTCACTTGTATCCTATTCAGAATGGATAGGACCAAACATTTCAACTCATTGATAGAAATGAGGTGAACAAAAAAATTGAAATACTTACAGTATAACTTCAAGGCAAGTTTATTTATATACAGTGGAGGAAATAAGTATTTGATCCCCTGCAGATTTTGTAAGTTTGCCCACTTACAAATAAATGAACAGTCTATCATTGTGATGGTAGCTTTATATAAACAATGAGAGAAAGAATATCAAAAAGAAAATCAAGAAATTGACATTATATAAAAGATAAATTGGGAAATAAGTATTTGATCCCATTGCAACAAACAAGGATTCTGGCTCCCACAGACCGGTTAAATAAGTAATCTTCCTTACAAATATCAACTTGTTACCTGAATAACAGACACCTGTCCACAGAATCAATCAATCAGATTCTAACCTCTCCACCAGGGGCCAGACTAAAGAGCTGTCTAAGGACCTCAGGGACAAGATTGTAGACCTGCACAAGGCTGGGACTGGCTACAAGACCATCAGAAAGCAGCTTGGTGAGGAGGAGACACTGTTGGTGCGATTATTCAGAAATGGAAGAAAGACAAAATGACAATCAATCGCCCTCGGTCTGGGGCCCCACACAAGATCTCGTGGGGTATTGATGATCATGAGAAAGGTGAGGGATCAGCCAAGAACTACACAGGAGGAACTTGTTAATGATACAAAGGCAGTTGGGAACACAGTCACCAAGAAAACTATTGGTAGCACACTACACCATAATGGATCAAATCCTGCAGCGCCACAATGTCCCCCTGCTCAAGAGGAACATGAAAGGCCCGTCTGAAGTTTGACAGTGAACATCTGTGTGATTCAGAGAAGGCTTGGGAGAAGGTGATGTCGAAGTGATGTGAACATCGAGATATTTGGCATCAATTGGACACGCCGTGTTTGGAGGAAGAGAGATGCTGACTATAACTCCAAGAACACCATCCCCACCGTCAAGCATGGAGGTGGAACCATTATGCTTTGGGGGTGTTTCTCTGCTAAGGGGACAGGACGACATCACTGGATCGAGGAGAGGATGAAAGGGGCCATGCACTGTAAAATCTTGGCCGATAGCCTCCTTCCCTCAGCCAGGACACTGGAAATGGGTCATGGAGGGGTCTTCCAGCAGGACAATGAC
>NW_011362397.1:0-2500 GCF_000735185.1 Notothenia coriiceps
TTTTTCATGAAATGTTTACCTATCAGTTTCCCCCTGTGTTTCCCTAACATTAGATAATAATGTCATATTTTGGTCTGCTTGGAAAATGTGCATTGGAGCTTCAACAACTCCTGTCTTTGGCGAAAAAGTTGCCACAAAATTGCGCGTTTGCAGTCTGTTAACCCTTAGATGCATAAGTGGGTCTTTTTTGACCCAGTGACGTGCACGGTATCCTTGAAGTATCTTTGTAATAACATTTTTTTTTATCATTTCATATTCCAGCTATTCCTCAAAAAACATGTTTTCGATATCATGCCATTCACATTTTAAATTTACATTTTAAGAAATTGTATTTTTGTATTTCTACCCCAAGCTTCCATAAGTGGGTCAAAAATGACCCGCATGCATTTTCTATGGAATTTCGTTTTTTTTTCAAGATGTAAAAGAAATGTCTAAAATTATAAATAGTGAAAACTTGAATATAAAATATTTCTAGTGTGAACCAAAACATAATACTAAATATTATACAAGTGATTTTTCTGAACCAAAATGACAAAAATGGCATAAAAACACATATTATTCTAATACGGGTCCTTTTTGACCCACTTATGGTTATGGACGAGTGTAGGGTCCAGTCACTCGTGCATCTAAGGGTTAAGAAAACTCACATTGTTAAGGTCCGAAGATCGGGCCTAGTTAACTCCGAGTTGATCGGGGTACATTTGTAAAACAAGTTCAAAAGTACCGCGCCTTTTTTTTAAATGGGAAAAAGAGCCTAATATTCAACATTTCCGAATTCCTGTTGGGTATTTTGCTAACCTTTTTTAAAGAGACTTTTTGTTGTACATGTCCACATAGTACATATAAATACCAATTGTACACATAAAGGTGGAACGCGTGGGGGCGGTACCAAGTCATTAAGCCACGCCCATAAACAAGAACCGTATCCGATGTATTTTTGTGAATATTTTTCGACATACTACACTAGGACTTATTTTTTTAATTTGCGACATAAAATACAATGGAAAAACATTACTTGTAGACTTGGAGGTAAAACAATTCAATTTGCGCGTTATGATTTATTTCCCTTTAGTGATGACTAACGAGGATTTTCATCTGTTTTTCAGACGCCAGCAGACGCCATTTCTTTCCTGGACTATGAGCCAATAAAACCCACCGGACAATCTGAACAACGCTTGTGCCTTTACTCCTGATTGTTCTGTCTGAGATGAAAGTGTTTCTGAGAGCGTTTCAATGTCTTCCTGCTCTTAAAATACTGTGAAAGCAATAGATTTTACATAAACGTGCAGTTTTATGTTTCCAAAGACAGGAGGGGAATTCGTACTGAATTTATTTACCATTGATGGGGTTTTGGGGGGATTTAAACTTTTTTTTAATGACAATATAATGGCCAATTGTATTTTTTTTTTAAACCTTAATCGACTGTACTCTTAAACAGCTTTCTGATTTACTTTTTTTAACTGAAAGCTGTGTCAAATTTAAAGTTTAGTTTAACTCATCAGATATTTCTTGGACTTGTAATTGTCCAAAATGTACCCAAAGTATTTCTTTCCTTTCTTTCTACAATAGACGCCAAACTTTACTTTGAATGTTTTACTTTAATCAGAGGGCAAATTAGGATGATAAGAGGCTTCAAATCAAACCTTTAATAACCCAATTACAATCCATCAGAACCCAAATATTATCAGTAATGAACTGAAAAACAACAGCAAATGTTTGGAGTAGCACTTGCTTTAATTAAACGATTACTCATCATTCGATTGATTCGTTGTTTTAGTTATCCAAAGTGATAATTGACAACATGAAGTGGACCTGTTGGTGATATAATTAATGTTATATTACAGTTTGTGATGTCCTGTTTTCCCACAACATCATCCACACTCTGTTGGTCACGGATGAGCTTTGTACTGCTCATACAGTGGTGGTAAAAATGTCAATAAAACATTTCAATATGTTTTTAGAATAGTTCTTAATGGTGTCAACGATGAACTTTTTTCTAAGTGGTTACTCAGTATTGTTTTAGAATAGAAACTCATGTTACGTAGGATTTGTTTTTAGTTATCTTTCATGAAGCTGTGAAATGTTGGGTTTTGTTTACACGTTTCTTATTCCCATTAACTATTATCTATGCATCTGATGACATGTGGTTGCTAGGCAGGAATGTTGTCACTACTTTTATTTGTATCTGCTGTTATTGAGGACCAACATGTGTGTGTGAAACAAAATAAAACTCTGAAACAGCTTTCATTTTGTAGTTGTGTTTTTTTCTATCTATTACTTACTACATGGCTTAGTTGAATACTCGATTCTGATTGGTCAATTTGGACATTTCAGGGGCAATATGACAGTACAGACTGTTAAGCACTATAATGACCGTTGTTGAAGAGGATCAAGAGAGACAGGAAAAGAGGTTAAAAGATGGAGCGCTGGACGTCAGATAAATGAACAGAAGAAGACAGACAGGTTCGTATTAAACATCCATGTTGTAGTCCGCTATATA
>NW_011362397.1:7500-9059 GCF_000735185.1 Notothenia coriiceps
ACTTGCCTTGCCTTTGTTTTATTCCTGTGTTTTTACGTTATATTTCTCTCTTTATTGTTCTTAAAGTTTCTGTTCTTGCTATTTGCTGCCTCTTTTTTTGGAAATCATTGAATTGCCTGGTTTAATCACAGTATTTTTTTTTTCCCTTTCTTGCAAAGCACTTTGAAATACATCCCTATATTAAATATGCTATATAAATACAGTTTATTATTATGATCTTGATCCGTAGGAAAGAGCTTTTGTGACCAAATAAAAAAGTTATAATACATTTTTGATTGTCAATATAGTGTTGTAGTGGTTCTATCGGGTAAAATCAAAATCACTTAACTATAAATAATTTGCTTCACAAAACAAATCTATAGTAAAATCAGGCGTGCATTAGCATGAATCAAGCTTCAGTGTGAATCTGTAATAGACAAACAATTCAGGGTCATGCCCACGCTAAAGCACCCTTTTTCTCGCCAACACACACACACACACACACACACACACACACACACACACACACACACACACACACACACACACACACACACACACACACACACACACACACACACCTATCTCAAAGCATCATCTTCTGCAGGCTCTGGCAGGAAGCAGTGTGGTGAATTCATTATGCAAATGATGTCTGTCAGAGAGCAGCTACCTTACCACATGACCAAACTTCTGATGTAGCTTTAAAAAGCGCTTTATATGAATGGATGAATGTCTCCTACACACATGCGCACACACACACACACACATACACGCACACCCACACATACATGCGCACACACACACACACACACACACACACACACACACACACACACACACACACACACACACACACACACACACACACACACATACACACACACACACACACACACACACACATACACACACACACACACACACACACACACACACACACACACACACACACACAGACACAGACACACAAGACTGAACTAGCTTCCCTCCCCCTTGACTTCATATATAGTCAAATTATCCTTTTTTATTCTCACAGTTAAAATACAACTTAACTTTATGGCTTAGCTGCCAGAGGCTCATAGAGAAAAAATAAATATTTTACAACGTCGGCCATTAAACTTTCTTCACATTAATCATGCCATTTTTCAGTTAAAAAATGTTTATAATAATTCCATACAGTACACACAAACAGGTTCATTATTTTAATCTCAAACCTGTAAAAACATGTAAAGCAAGAGTGATTTTCAACTTAAATTCCAACTGCAGGAGGGGCTCATTACAGGTGAGGTGGACACACATGATCAATGTTTACCCTCTAAAAAGGGATCTTGTAAAATAGTTTTCATTTGAAAAATTTGACAATTACGCAGCAGAAGTGTTTAAAGCTGCAGACTCATGCTGCAAACAGAGATGCTGATTAATGTGGCCGCTGATTTAATGAGTACACAAGCTTTGCTGATCGCATCAGTGAGCAGAGGAGCATTTAAAGTGGAGGTGTGTGTGTGTGTGTGTGTGTGTGTGTGTGTGTGTGTGTGTGTGTGTGTGTGTGTGTGTGTGTGTGTGTGTGTGTGTGTGTGTGT
>NW_011362398.1:0-3651 GCF_000735185.1 Notothenia coriiceps
GTAGCAATATTTGATAATGTTTTTTACTAATTAAGATTCAATCTCTTCACGCTCCTCCACAGTTTAGTTGTACTTTAGTTACACGGGTGATAAGATCCTAATGAATATTTAATTGCAGGTAACAGAGCTGAGAGTTGGGCCGCTCTGGAGGAGCTGCATGTCCAGGGTAAGCTGAAGGCCATCGGAGTGTCCAACTACACACCAGCACACATGAGGGAACTGATACAGAGCTGCAAGATCCCTCCTGCTGTGCTGCAGGTAGGACACTGATAGAGGAGGAGGATGGATCACATGTATAATAGTTTTTTTAAAAGAGACAATTCACACATTTTCTTTTTTTTGTTGTTTCTTCAGGTAGAGTTTCACCCAAGGCTTTGCCAGACAGAGCTGAGGAAAGTGTGTGAGGAGTATGAAGTGTGTTTCCAAGCGTACTCCTCCTTAGGGAAAGGAGAGCTGGTCACTGACTCTGTGGTGCTGGAGGTGTCAAAGAACTGTGAACGCACACCTGCACAGGTAAACAAACACAAAGAGCCTCTTGATTAACAGTATTTTTGTACAAACACTGACGTCTGTTGTTCCGCTGCAGGTCCTGTTGCGCTGGGCTGTGCAACAGGGTGTCCCAGTGCTGCCAAAGTCCTCAAATCCAGACAGAATAAAGGACAATGCCAGGCTTTTTGACTTCACACTGAGTGACACAGACATGGACAGACTTTCAGCTTTGGACTGTGAACACAAATATTGCTGGGATCCATCAGAAGTGGTTTGAAAGACCACATATTCACAATGCCTCTTTAATGTTGCTGTTCTTTAGCTCTGACTGCAAAGACGAAGTGGTGGTAAAGGTGAGAGGTTGGATATGGACAACTCAGTTACATAATAATAAATGCACTGGACTGATGTGTTCAGAAATTTGGCAAATGCTTCTGAGAGTTCAGGAAACCTTTTAGAAAACATTTACTTATAAGTGGTCCTTTTAATTGACACCCATATGCCATGAAATATGCAAAGCCTTTTAGGCCTAAATGTGCTGAATGTAGAGCAAAACCGTGTCATAATTTTAAGACTATTTCTATATTCTTTGGTGCCTCACACTTGAATTCATATGCAAAGTCAGAATAAAATAATAAAAAAACAGAAACATTGTGTTTATTAAATGTCTTCAATTTGAAATATAAATGTGTACAGTATATTATTATTCAATCTAATTTACAAGATACTAACTTGATTGTGTTCTTTAGATACTAACTTGATTGTGTTCTTTAAAAAAAAGAAGGTGTTCTATCTCTTTATTCCCGCCTTCCGGTTTCTAATACGGCTCTGCTTCTTCTTGTCTTCAACCAATCAGCAGCGTCCTAAATGTCACATGGTTGTCAGCTCCCACGTGTAGCAGGAAGAAGTACTTGTAAACACTCCTCTGTAAAACGGCTAAAATTAGAAATAAGGCGAGATTTCCTTGCATGGTCACTGACAAATTCTGCTGCTCTTCTTCGAAAGTATTCAGCTGAAAGTGCTGAAAAGGTGAGATGAAAATATTGTCTGTAAATACACTGCCAATATTAACATAATTGCGGTTATATTCGTAATGCTGTGACGTTTAAAACAGCAAAAGTAACATGTAACTGTCCTTCAGTTATAATGGCAGACGGAAACTTAAAGATTGCTGTAAGCTAGCAACTCTTAAAATACAATAATAATTCCCTAACGCTTTTTTATTTGTCACATTTGGTGTGAAAGTGTAGCTCTGTTAAGGTGCAGAGAGAGCACAGCCCTGCTTTACAGGGAGACAGTTTTTCCTGTGACCCCTCTATATGGCATGGCTCTGCTAATTTAGTCTGTACTTTGTCATGTTCTGTTTCATTGTAGATCATTAACCACGTTTACATGATCTGTTATGAGAAACTGTACTACCAGATAGCATTGTATTTTGCATATACAGTCACTTACTGTCACAGCCACATTGCACTCCTAGTTGCACTGTTACATCCTTATGTCCTGATATTGCATGAACACTGTATATTTTGTATAGGGACAGGTATGTAGCATAAAGCAATGCCACACAACAGCATGTGTTATCATGCATATGTGTAAAGCCTGTCCCTATATTGGCCTATTCAAATGCATAAAACTCAACAACACATTCACAAATGATGGTACAGAATACACACTTAACAATAGATGGATAGATTAAATACACAAAACTCAAAACAAAAAAAATACAGACAGAACAATATAGGACCATAAAACAAGAAGCAACACATAATTCATCCCTACATGCCTTGTCCCTCTTTAAAACATTCCACATTAAAACCCTCGGACCTTCCTCTGTAATGAATGAAACTGTTGCTAAAGGTCGATGTATAAAATCAAACTACTGTCTCAACAAGAAAAATGTCTGTCTCTTTCTTTAACAGTTTTGGGTAAACCAACAGGATACAGAAAAGCAGAACTGCCTTCAGATCAAATGTTTTCCTCTTCACATTCTGTCCTCCTAAAAACCGGGGTTCAGATGCCCCTCCTGGGTTTGGGGACCTACAAGTTGGTGTCTCCTGAAGATGTCTCCCGGGCTGTGGATGCAGCGCTGCTTGCTGGTTATCGGGCTTTTGACAGTGCAGCCGTATACCTGAATGAAGCTGAACTGGGCCGAGCGCTTAAGCAGCTCCTGCCCAAACATGGCTTAACCAGAGAGGATGTGTTCATAACCAGGTGATGTTTAGGCACATGTCCTTTCCAAAAGAGCACATCATGTCAGTAAACAAGGGATCTATGAAGTACAATCGTAGCCAAATGTATTGCATATTTTTTTTTAAACTTGTGTCTTGAATACAGCTGGAATATAATCAAATTGACGCTAGGTAAAATGACAAATATACGCCTACATTCTACGGTTTCCTCATAACCTTATTTTCTCTAAGAAACCATATTGAGGCACTGATGACTCTCAAAGGCACAACGTACAATACTCAACTTCTCTCTTTCTCCCTGCAGTAAGCTGGGCTCCAAGGATCAGGGTAAGCGAGCCATGGAAGGAGCCCTCCACAGCCTGTCTGATCTGGACATGGGTTACATTGACCTCTACCTGATCCACTGGCCTGGAACACAGGATCTAGAGATAACTGATCCACGCAACTCTGGTAAAGAATTCATATTCATGCTGCTTAAGACGGCAGATGGCAAAACAGATTTATTTTCAGTGGACGAAAGCAGGACCGTCGCAATAAATGTGTTCAGCAAAAAAGACTGTAAAGGTCCGCGCCAAATCATTTAAAGTCAATTTTTTCAAAGGGTACGTTTTTGACAGTATTTAATGGGATGTTAAGGTACACCCTCATAAAAGTAGACAACATTAGTTTATGGGCAAGAAGAAGCTAATCATTTAGACAATTTCAACAAATATACCTCTACCTAACTATCCATTTTAAGATTAAATTACCTTACATGAGAGGAATTTACCTTTAGCTTTTACATTTGAGAGAGAAATGCATTGTATAGCTAGATGCATTACTAAAATAATTACATAATACTATAATAAGAGACACTGAATAACTTTTTCCATGTGTAGCAATATTTGATAATGTTTTTTACTAATTAAGATTCAATCTCTTCACGCTCCTCCACAGTTTAGTTGTACTTTAGTTACACGGGTGATAAGAT
>NW_011362399.1:0-43916 GCF_000735185.1 Notothenia coriiceps
AGCACATCACAATCACATAACAGAAACGAGGGGCAACATGCATGATCACAATATCTAACACACACGCCACATCCAACACAGACTAGTGTGTGTAGGTGTAGTTCTCACTGAACCATGTGTTCACCGTGTTATATATTCCAATTTATGGCGTGTTTTATCATAATTTACATGATGCCTGTTTCAGTGTGAACTCATGCAGTCATATTACATGTTTAATTATTGCACAAATGACAAACAAAATATTTGATTTATGTGCATATTAATGTGTCTGTATGATCCCAGGTCTCGTCTGAAGTTCTCCAGTAAAAGCATCCCCTTTATGAACGGCTCAGACATTCGACCTCCGCTCTTGTTCAGTTGGGACCAAATTAGCACAGTAAGTAGTGTAACTAGCATGCACCTATTTGACATTTAGGTAATCAAATTCCTTTTTGGCTTATTCATTTAATACTTTCTCCTCTCTGCTCTCAAAGGTGTTTAGCGGGATGTCTTTTGGAGACTTGCAAGCGTTTATCACTGATCAAGAAAAACTGTCTGTCAGAATCGAATCAGAGAGGGAGGGCAGTCCTGTGAGACGAGAATTCGGAGGTGATATTTGTGACCGCATGAGAAGGAATCACAGTCAGGAACCTGGTAAGAAAGGAGCTTTCACTGTGATTGATCTCAAGTTCAGTCAGGTTTCTAGTTGGCACTCCATGTGTCAAATCGGCTGTTGGTATGTTTAAAGAGATCAAGGACAGACCTGAAAAGACAAACAAAACTAGACACCCTATCATCACAGTCACACCCAAACAACAATTACAATTTAAAATAAAGGGGTTCTACTTAAATTGATTAAATCAAACATTTTATTATCTAATATTAATTTTCTTATCTAATTCTACTAGTCATTAGAAAAAATATTTTTTTTGCCAGGCTTATGGGTTTGGTTGTGCAAGTGCGTGTGTGTATCGGTTTGTCCATCGACGGATAATCTTGCATACCACTCGTCCCATCAGCCTAATATCTTTTGTGAGAATGCATGACCGTACGCTCAAGGAGATCTTGTGGTTGTGATGGTTATCATTTGTGGTTGTCAATCACAAATGATTGACAACTGCTTCAGTAACAAAAGGAATATCAGACCATTGGCTAGGCTTAGAAAAAACTCTTACCTAGTCTTTTACTTTTACATTTTGGCCTTTGTCTTGGCTCAAAAACTGTCATTACTTGAAAAGTCTGACCTTGAACCGGATCTTTTCCAGATTAATTCAATACCCGAAATGTAAGAATTCACTTAAATAAGGCACGATACAAGTTGAATAAATCCCTGCTTTGTAATCTTCAGTGGGGAAAGGAAGACGCACCTGGCGGTTATCTGCACTCTACTGAGTGCACTTTAGTTATCTACGCAATCATCATGTCCTTTTCCTGTGTCTGCTTAACTCTACCGGTTTCAATTTAGTATCTCTCCACGATTACAGCAGGAATAACTGATTGAAACTGGCTTGTTCCATATTCACAAATCAGACTCTTCAGACTGGGTTCATATTTTGAAAGCCCTTGTCATGCTGGTATAGCTTAAGAGACAAAAAGCAATGAATGTGTCTTAGTGTTTTATTTTTCCTTTCTCAAAAGCCTCCATTAAACACCAAACACTGACATGGGTTAAAACTAAACGGTAAAAGTATAGAACGCCAAACAGTTCACAGCGTCTTTCAATAAGTGACATTAAGATTTTAAATCAACATTTAAATACTCCACATTTGAAGGCTACACTGTCAATTATGACTTACCACTTTTTAGTGGTTCAGTTGACTAATTCCTTGTTTTGGTGTTAGTCAACAAAGATTTATTGAGTCTCAAATCATTTGATCGATTAGTCAACTGAGAAATTGTTTGGACAAGGACAGCCCTAATATTATTACACTTTTTGTAAATATATATTCCGGTGGTGAATGCATTGTTCCCCTCTCCTGTGATCAAAACATTACCCTCTGAGTGGAAGGAATGTCCAAAAGTCAAATTCTATTGAGAAAAGGACAGGTGTTATAATTTCTAAACCCTGCTCTACCGCTTGTCGCTCAAATGGGAGGCTATTGTAACAGGCTATTACTGTTTGTTAGACACAAAGATTTGGGTGATGACATCAAATCTAAACCTTTATTCGAAAAAATCTCCATAGAAGCTTTGAATACAAAAAATGGGTACTGTGTACAGCCCTTAAAAAAGCACTACACCTACATGTAGGGACAAGTCAAATAGAACCCCATGTTCAGTTCACCCTGAAGTCTACAGCGCTTCATGCAACTTTCCAGGTTTGCGGGTTGGTGTGTCTCTAAAGGATGCCTCTCCATACCATTGGGGGATCGGGTTTTTCAGGACATTCACACCACGTACCCTGAAAATCTCTCAGACTATTCATGTTTGATTCTTTAAACCAACAGGAAACATTAAAGAAGTACCTTGCTATTTCCCATTGCCCTCCTATAACATTATGACATAAAAAGCAGCAGAACAAGATATATTTTATTTTTTTAATTACACACATAATTTTTTTCCTTATGAAGTGAACCCCTGCCCATTGTTAGCCCTAACCTTATCCCTTAAGGTCAGCTGTCCTTAACTAGATTGTATCTCACCATCCACCATATTGCATCACGTATCATCACTACTATTCCATCTTTCTCCATCACAGGGAATCTCCATAGGAAAAATGCATGATATCATTAACGTCATATGGGAACTATCTTTGCATTGCTAGACATTGGAATTCAAAACATTCAGCGTTTAATTAAATCCAAATTGCATTTCTTCCTTGTTAGCCATCTGGTCATTGTCATTTTGAAGGACAGATTCTTTTTCCAGACAGTCAAGGTGAATGAGAAGTGAATAAGCGCGTGGTCCTGACCAGACTCTGAAATGTTCCACTATAAAAGTTAATGGACTGACAGTTTATTGAGAACTAATTGGATGCTTTCACATCAGATGTATAGATGTCTGAATACCTCAATGTTTCAACTAGTGCATTTTCAGTATGTTGAATCTTTAAAAAAAAAAAAAAACGTATTCCGTACTAAAATATTCCAAAACTACAGTTCTTTTTTTGGACTGAATTGTAAAACTCATATACCATGCACTCAAGCTTGAATGGAATTAACTTCTGTACAGTTAGGCCACTTTTATAACGCAAAATACGGATGAATGCCTGGAAGTAATACAAATACAAATGTTCACATTTAGAAATACAATGACAGAAATCTTGTTATATAACATTAATTGTCCTAACGTGAGCATTTAACTGGAGAAGTTTCATTTTGATATCTATTAGATCAATCTTAAAACTACATATTCCGCAGACGGCAATCCTCCTTCACGTCGAAAGGAGCCAGTTTAGGTGGTTCGGGCACTTAGTTAGGATGCCATCTGGGCGCCTCCCTAGGGAGGTGTTCCAGGCACGTCCAGCTGGGAAGAGACCGAGGGGTAGACCTAGGACCAGGTGGAGGGTTTATATCTCTTCGCCGGCCTGGGAGCGCCTTGGGATCCCCCAGTCAGAGCTGGTTGATGTGGCCAGGAAAAAGAAAGCTTGGGGCTCTCTGCTGGAACTGCTACCTCCGCGACCCGACCACGGATAAGCGGGAGAAGATGGATGGATGGCAATAGAAACACATGATACATCTAGATTTAATGAAGAGTGGTTGAGTGCAATAATTACTCTTAGCAGAACCAGCAGCTTCTCAGTGTGACCACATGAGGGCAGTGTTACTAAATATATGAAGCTTATGATATTACTGGTCCTTCATGTTCATCAGGTGCAAACAGAATCAAAATACCTCTTTAAACAGATTACTTATGTTAGGTTTGAGATATACATACATGTCCCTCCATCTGTCTACCAAGTGCTGCTTTTGCATGCTAAACCGACATACAGTATGTTGAGTATGATATTTGAATGTAGAAAAATTATCTTTGTCTATAACAAAGTCATTCTCTTGTAATATTGAGTTTCTAATTTGTCTTGCATTTTGTGGTGTAGCCTCTGAGATGGAGCTGGCTGAGGTGGCTCTGAACATCCTGTGTCTGCTGATGAAGGAGCAGTGGAGGTGGTTGTGCACCGAAAACATTCAGAGGACCATCAGGCTGCTGTTCGGGACCCTTATCAACAGGTGACGTGATACATTTGTTGTAGAATGCCACAAAAAGTTACTATAAGTAAGGTTTTTACATTAGGGAGAGATACAGAGACACAAAAACATTTTTAAAGCTTGGATAAGTAACATTGGAGAAGCCAGCAAGAGTAAGTTTGATTTTAAAAAATCAAAACAATACAGCCTTATGTTTCCAACTTTTTTCCAAAGAAAGTTGCAATGAGCACAGGTTCCAGTATTCTTGCAAGAAAATAGCAACACCGACTATATTCAATAACTATATGACATATAGACTTTAGAAAGTAAAGAACAGTTAAGATATGTTTGGCAATGCAAGATGTTGATTTTTGATTGTATCCTAATCTTAAATTATCCAAAAGGCTTTATTGACGTATTCAAATCGCTGACATATTTTTATAGGGAATGCCTCCGAACCCTCTTACCTGTTCTTATCTTTGTATTCACTTCTCTACGGCCCCTACACAATAGGGATGTCGCAAGAACCGATACTTGGGCAAATCAATACCAAAATAAAAAAAATGTAACTTTCTAATGGGATCAGGTCTTGAGACCAACGGTATCGTATTGTCCAGCCTAAACTCACTATCCACTATCTTTCCTGATAAATCGACATTGTTAAAAACAAATTTGTTGAATTTGGCAGGACCAGAGCTAGTTAACGTTAGCTGTTAGCTGTTAACTGTTAGTTGCTAGCTGTTAGCTGATAGCAGCCGGCAGTAGCTCTATTGTGTAAAACTCTGTTTTAGGTGAAGGTTAATTATAAAGTCATTAAGATGTGTTCAAATATAATTTTGTGAAATTTAGTTTTTAGCTAATCTTGTTCAAGAAGATATTTTCACGGCAATAAATAATAGATTCAATAGAGGGAACTATGACCTTTTAACTTCCCAGCAAAAGAAACAAGATACAAACGGTAATATGTAAGTGTGTGGTGAAATACAGTGATTTATCGGAAATGTTTCTTATGGTGGTACTTAATTGGTTATCGAGAATCATGGAATTTCACTGGTATTGGAAGCAACTAATACTGTAAATGTTTGGTATTGTGACAACCCCATTTTTTGGACTTCGCAGGTCTTTTAAAAACACTTTGGTTGAGTCATAATGACACTTTTATGGCTATCCACTTGTACATTTTGTTAATCCTAATGATAATGGATATTATTTATGTAATATTGCTGGGACACAACTTTACTTGGAAAATGCAGACAATTTCCCCATCCTCATTGACTTATTATAAGCAGATACTGGTACCAATTTGAAACCTACTAATATAGATCTTTCCAAGTGAACCTGGCTGACGCTGCCACAACAATGCAAATCATTTTTCTCTCCCTTTAACAGCAGTAGCCTCTGGTTGACTCTGTCTTCTTAAAGTACTTTTACGAGGTTCTATGCTACGAGCTTTCGGCTGCTAAGAAGTGATGGAAATGTAGACGTAGTGGGACTTTGTGGACTCAGCCATTTCAGGACATGAGAACAAATGGTTCCTAGTGGAGATTCCACAGAGAGGACTTTTTATGAGCTGGAGAGGGGACTCTGGCTCATGTACAGTCGTTAGTCAAGAGAGTTGATATTCAGGCTTGGCCACGAGTCTTTGCAGTGGTCCGTGTTTTAAAAGGAGCATTACTTGCCATGCACTGTATTAACCACTTTACAGAAACGAAAGAATCAGAGAACTTTGCTCTTGCTAAACAGTATGTGGTATTTTTATTATTACACTTGTTGTTTAATAGTTTATGTGCATACGTGCATGAATGCTCACCTATTTGGCACTATAAAGAATGCCTGACAGCAACTTCCCAAACATTTGTCGCAGATAGGTATAGCTCTGACTGCCAGTAAACTGAACATGCAGACAATGTTCTCGGGTTCTAGTGTTTGTGGTGTCAGTGCTGTGACCTCACGTTCCCCGGAGTGTCAGTACCGAAATATCGTTTCTTCACATTGATACTGGGCCCTCTATTTTAAGAAGTTCCACCAGCCAAGTATGAAAGGCCTTTTGTTTGGTCTTGTCTATATGAGGCTGCTGTCTGTCAACATTGCATTGAGAGCTCTCGGTGTGGCAGGTATCTCCTCTCATCGTCTGGTTTCTCTGCGAGAAGGAGACAAGATGCTCTGGACGGCCCTTTACAGAAACACTACCTATGCCGTTGTGTCACTAAAATAGCTCTGTTCATGTATCATTTTTCAACAAAGTTTAAAACAAATGCGGTATTATATGGTAAGAACATGAAGAGTACAACATTAAATGTAATAGAAAAGCAGCATTTGCTTGTTTTAAATCTAAAACAATATAAAAAACGGCCATTGAAGCAACAATGGACACCTTCCGTTTCAGTCCCGTGATATCATTGGGCTCCAAATAACTTTTTGCCATTTACTTTATTTGGAAAGACACTCCTGTTGGCATACGCTAAATGAACTACCTTGTACAAACAACCTAGTTTGACAACCTAAAAGTTGTAAAATGTGCTTAAAGCCAAATCCAAAGCTGTTTTCAGTTTCCAATCGTTTGACAAAACAGAGACCGGACGTGATGCTGTCGTGAGGGTTTGGTTTGGAGGCGGGGTTTAAGGAAAACGTAAGTGACCATGCTCTATGGGCCCAATGATGACAGAATATTTCCGGAAGGTCCAGGAAAGTATTTTCAGGCCATTTTGTAACTCACATAGTAATGAACTGGCCTCCAACATTGTATTCAGTTCTCTTTATACATCCGTGGTCTCGACCCACAACCTTTGGGCTTAAGCCATGATTTACTGATGCTTACTAGAAAATATGCCTTTTTATTTTGGGATTTCCTCCATTTGATTAAGACATACAACATATTTTGGGTCCAATTCAAGAAGAATTTTAGCCTCTAATAAAAAATGCTTTTAGCCATGCCAGCGTGACTTCGAGGGTGAGAATAATGGCTGGCCAGTTGATCTATCACTCTGGTCCAGACTGATATATCAATGGATTGCTTTGGAGTCTGTCACAGACACTCATGACTCCCAGTGGAAGAATCCAAATGACTTTGTCGATTCCCTGGAATTTAATTTGGGACCAGGCCCGCCCCTCCCTACACGCAGATCACGCAGACTGCGGAGGGGGCCTCATCTTGCGGAGGGAGCCTCAGTTGATGCGCAAATGCGGCGCGCTTATGCGCAAATACGGTGCAATTAAGCGCACCACAGTTTGGGCGCTCACAGTTCGCGCACGTGCTACGCTAGCACCCCCGTCGACGCTCGCGACACAGAGGGCCTCATCACATAACTTTGAGTGGGGCCACAAGTTGGCCAGGGCCAGCCCTGTCTGGGAACATCAACAGCTCAAAAGTGTAAAATTGTAACACTACAGATTCACACTCTGATACTAGTCACCTCGGTGGTGAAACAGAACAACACAAGTAGCAACCACCTGAATTTTTATTCTAACATGGAATCCAACAGCACTGAAGACTTTTGGTTAGAGAGCCTTCATTGTTTCAGTTTTGGTCAGTGATTTCTTTTAATAAATTGATCCACACAATAGGATCCATACAAATCTTAATGTTTTTTAGTGGGACTAGCAGTTTATTTCAAGTGCTGGGAAGTTTATATTTGTTCATAATACAATCTGACAGTTGTTTGGTGGGAGACAAGAAGAAGAAGCTGCAGAGAGAAACCATATCTCTCTCTCTCTCTCTGTGTGTGTGTGTGTGTGTGTGTGTGTGTGTGTGTGTGTGTGTGTGTGTGTGTGTGTGTGTGTGTGTGTGTGTGTGTGTGTGTCAGGTCTGGCTGGAAGAGCCGGCTCTGTGCTCCTATAAATGGGGTCCAAGGCAAAGCTCTGGTTTGGGAGATGTCTGAGTTTTATGGACTGGAAAGTGGGAAAGTTTAGGATGAATATAGTCTCTTTCTCTTAGACAGCAGTCTGGATGGAAAATCCAGATGGAGCCAGATTGTTGTCAGTGTCTAGATGTAGCAGCCACTCTATGTGAACATCACCAGCATTATTATGTTCTGGTTTTAAGTCAAACGTAATGCTTCCTTCGTTTGCCAAATAAAAAGGTTTATCAAAAATCACCTCGAGTTAATGCACTTGCGTTTAATCTGTAAACCCGTAAACATTTATATCGCTTATTATTAACGTTACCAATTTGACCCCACTTTTGTCCTGTAGAATGTAATGCACTGACTTGAGTACATCATATTTAAAAAATATTTTTTGCTAAAAGATGCTCTAGCCAGTTTCTTCAAATTGTACTGGAGGAGATAGGGGGACACAGTCACCATTGTGGGAAAAGACAGTGCGCGCAATATGTTAGCATCAGTAAGAAAACCCCCCATGATAAATGTTCCGTTTAGCGTACATTATACAGAGGGGAATCACAGCTGCTCTCCGTGACTCTGGGTCTTCATGCCAATAATTCAGAAATCATCCAAATGCAACTCAAATGTTATAATGAAGTACAAAATCCTCTACTTCCTCATACCAGCTTGTCATCCATGTCTTCACGTGTATTTGTTTACAACCCTGCCCAAAAACAGAACCAGCAAATACTAAACGCAATTAAATTATTTTATCCATTGACACGACTACCAATAATACAAATAAGTCAATGAAAGATTCAGAGGGCTGATACTTATGTCAGCCTTTAAAATGTGTGATGTAATTTCCATAAATGCTTGCGTGAGTGTTTAGGTTGCCCGACTACAGAATGAAATGCGCCCTCAGAGTCTCTGATATTCACTTACAAGCACCAGACAACCCTGGCTGCAGCGATGCGGTGGAGAAAGACAGTTAGTCACAATGATGATAGAATATAATGATTGTAATTAATCTTATTGCATCCAGTGGTGCAGACTTTCTTGGAAAGCTGTTTTGCCATTGGCTGTGGTTACCAACACATTAAGTTTGGAACATTTCCCTTGAGTGAGTTGACGTCATTCGGGCTGATGGACGGACACATTTACCACTCCAACTTATTGGAGAGTCCACCTGCTCTACAGTGCTGTTGCTGTCTTTGTTCTTGTTTTGCAGTCGGTTGTCTGTAAGTTGGACCGGCTTCCTTATTGCTTTTCAAGACATTGCAACGCAATCATTTCCATGTGCCAACTTCATTCTGCCCATCTTTTCTGCACCTGTCCCACAATGACATGATTCTTTATTTTTACTCACTAATACAGTATATTAATACCTCTATAAACAAATCAAATGGTAGCACAAGTTCTTGCTGACAGCTTGATGATGGAGGTGAGGATGAAGGGAGCATGGAGGATTTGAAGCTTGTCAACAGTTGTCATATAGAAGGCTCTCACTCACTCAATCTTTGTATTTTGCCCTCTCTGCTTCAGCTACACTGTTAGTTAATACCAAGGGATCTCTCTCTGACATACAGTGGCCTGCTTGGGTTTCAGCGGTGGTGAACAACAAGTTGTTTGGCTTCAGGAAGGTAGTTTTGGTCTCACAGCTGCACTATTTAGCTCGTGACCACATTGTGGCATTTGGAGAGAACTCAAAAAGATGCGGTCAGAACTCCAACATTACCAACATACAAAACACTTTGTTTTATAAGTAGTATATTTTATTCACTACGACTCCACTGGCATGTTATTTCATAATTTTGTTTTTCAATGTTTAAATCTGGCAGTTTCACTCTTAGAGCATTGGTTCGGGGTGTATCCAATAACAACAGTCTTCAATGTTAATCTGGTTTAATATAGTCTTTTCTAGGTTATTCACTTCAGGCTCATGAAGATTACATTGTGAAGACCCTGTGATTTAACAGTTGTAACAAAGCCATATACCAACATCTCCAAACTAAAGTGGTTTTTAAGGCACTGTAAAACCATAATCAGGGCTTTTTCACCGAACAATATTAACACATGAGCCTCTCACTAGTTTTTTTCTCAGCTTTTTTATAGGAGTATCTCATAGTCTTCATCAGCAGACTTTATTTCTTACTGAATCAAGTCTTCAAGTCAAGAGATTGTCTTTTAGTATTTAATAGGCTTTCTGCAGAAAGGATATGTATACTCTTTATCTGCTCTTCGTAAGCTTTTAGAAACACAGAATCGTTGGGACTTTTAAACAGTGTAAAAACAACAACTTATCTGTATTAGTACATTTACCGTAATTTTCGGACTATAAGGCGCACCTGAATATAAGCCGCAGCAGCTAAATTGAATGATGTGTACATATATAAGCCGCACTGGACTATAAGCCGCAGGTGTTTTAATGTTTAATTACCATATGTAAGGGTTCGTGCACAGAGGGGATTGTCGGGAAAGAGAGGGCTGTTTGAGGAAGCTCCCATTTATTAACATTTCAACAAACAAGTTGCATATTTGCATAACGTATTCAAGTGTTACCATTTAGTGCAATAGTAGCTACAGAACATTTACTGTGCTGTGTAAACTGTACTGTATCACATAGCGTTTCAGACACACAAACTTTTCAACTTTCAAACTTAAACGGTGCGCTCCCAGCGCACGTACCGGCAGTGATCTGCAGCAGTGGTTTTCAACCAGTGGTACGGGGACAAAGTGTCTCGCTCTCGTAATGTCTGTCTGTCTTGCTCTCGTTCTGTCTCTCGTACCACTCTCGGTTCCACTTTTACTTTTGCGCGCTACCTGTCTCACTCTTTTCCGGCCTCCAGCTTTTCCTGCTGGAGCCCGCCGCTTAAAGGTGGGGGGCGCGGATCGGCCATAGAGCCCATAGAGTTAAAGGTGGTGGACTGTAACCTGTAAAATCCATAGATTTAGGAGGTCCCCTAATGGCCGTTAGCTGTAAAAATCCATAGATTAGCCGCACCGTTATATAAGCCGCAGCGTCGAAAAATGGGAAAAAAGGCGCGGCTTATAGTCAGAAAATTACGGTACTTTAGGGTTATGCACTGGGAGAAAATACACACAGCAAAAGAACATTCAGTGACTTTCCCATTCTTGCACGTGATTAATCAAACGCATCAATATTGCAATTTTCAATTACAATACAACACATCTATAACATGAATTATTTATATATACAGTTGTCACTCAGTAAGAGATAGGATGTGATCTCTTTGACAATTGAGCAAAAAACTCCTAATGAAAAAGCCTAGGAAACACAGGTAAAAGATGCAGAAAACATTAGTTAGAAGACCTTGCGCTACGATTGTTTTTGTTAATGATATGAAAAAAAAATTGCATCTCAAAAAATGAAAGTAAATGATGGTCACATTTAGAGGAATATATACCATAAAGCGGAATATGCTACAGGTGGTCTGGTTTGGCTTTTGATCTGTCTAAGAACTTAACCCATTCACAGTGTATTTAAATTCATGAAAGTCAATTGTACTTTCCACATTCTCCTGTCAGTACAATTTAGACCCAGCTTAAGTTCATCCAAGTTTGATGCATGCTGCCATATGCACTAGAGAGAAAAAGAGTAGTACAACTAATTGGTAAAGGCACAGTGGTCTTAAATTACTACATCTGCAAATATGTATCAGCAGATATTTAGTTTGAGGTATTAACAGTAGAAGAAAACAGTCATACAGTACGTGTCTGGCTTTGAAGACTATTATATATCTTCGATAGTTATTACTTTAGTAAGCGTTCCCTGAATGTATTCTTTTGGACATTGTGTATCATTTGGCACGTATGTCTGGCTTCCAGAGTTTATTTTTTTGTCATGTCCTTACATAACAGAAAGCCTCATGCAGTATGCAGTATGAATACTCTAAAGACCCTATTATTCTCAATGATGTGGGGAATCCAGGGATTTAGGTATTTGGATTCGTCTAAAAACCATCCACTCTGGATTGTTCTTGACACTGCTGTTTGTTTCCACAGTGAGGAGGTTATATCCTTCGCCGTTTTCCTGTTCCTTGACATATGGGTCCCGGAGCCAGGCGTGTGGTGTAAACAGAACACCCTGCTGGGAGCTCCAAGCTTCTCCTGTCAGCAGGAATTCACTCTCAGGCCCAGTGTGCTGGTGGTCAGACGGGTGGGCTACACAAGACAGATCTGGTATTGGTGGGAAGAAGAGGAGGGAGTGTTGGATGGAAAGAGGCTGTTACATAATGGAGCTGGGCTATCTATCAGGCTCTGTTGAGTGGAGTCAGTGCGACGACCCTGGACAGGCTGTTCCTGAGAGGAGACAAATTCAGACTCACCCCGTAAAGTGGGATCAGTCTGTAAGTGGTTTCTATCTCACCCCGTGTTTCAGTTGGCCGTGTGCCCTGTGTCATGGCACTATCACGTTCGCAAGAGGAATTATTCCCTTTTTACATCTACAAGCGTTTCTGAAGAATAAATATTGTCTTCTATTACAGGCTAATAGTAGTCTGCAGTTGCTTTCCAATTCTTACAGACCTATGTAATCCTCTCAAGGGGACATAATAGGTCAAATACTTAGGTCACTTTTCTTGAAGGTTATGAAACATACTTATCCCCGGGCCCCTGGGTGCCATCAGTTCAAGCTTGCCAGCCTCTGTGTTCATTTATCCTTATTTAGTGTCAGCGAGTTGAAAGGACGACAAAAATCCTCCCTCCCCAGGACATGAAAGATAATATGTCTCATTATTATCCACACTCTTGGGAAGGTTAGATGAAGAACAAGTGTTGTGTGCTTGAACACCGGATGTTTGCATGATGAACTTGATAAGCGACCCTTTGTCCCCTTCACATCTCCGGTGTCTGTTTTTTTCCCGCTCACCTGAGCCCGGGGGCCTGAGATGTGGCTCCAGAGTTCGTCTTCTGTCTCCCGGGACATACTTGTGCAATGACATCTTGTCTGCCGAAAACTGTCTGTAGGCTTATTTTAGCTCCAATGGGACCTGGTTATGCTTGTCTGTGTTTACCATTGATGGTAACTCAAATAAATCCCACTAGAGTCCAACACATGCATAGTTGTGCGCCAGCTCAGCTGATGTTTTATGATTTTTTTGGATTCTCTTGCGTCACATGTTATTGATTTCCTGCCAAGTCATCGAAGTATCTTTCTTCCTCTTTTAGCTTGGTTGCCATTGATTGTGTCAGTTTCATTGTTGGAGTTGAGCCCTGTAGTTCATTGAATCACTCCTTCAGACCCATGAGCCTGTAAGGGTAACTGGACTCTATCTCAGGACTTTAAGTGAGGATCTTTTTGAGGCTAAGACTACACGTGTTGTCACAGCTAGAGGAACATGCTAATGCTAAGAAATGAGCATGAATATATGTGGTGGCTTTTTAAAATTGCAATGTTTCTGCAGTGTTAACACATTCATATTTATGTTTCAAACAAAAAGTAACTTTTCTCTTCTTGTGAGTCGACATTTGAAAGAACAATCATAATACAGAAAAAATAAGACATCTTAGAATAATTATTGTTCAAGTATTGCTATGATGCCTTGCTGAAAGAGGGGGAAAATGTCCTTTGGCGATGTTTGTGTGATATAAAGTATGACATTGTCAGTATTGCACCACAAAATGTGTCAATGCCAACCCTCAAATGTCAGTAAACTTCCACGGGACGGAGACACAAAAACAGTTTTGTCCCCATTTGAAAAGTGGAAAAACATGCTCAATAGAATATCTACAGTTTATTCTTTCTTTCACAGAAATACATGATTATTCAAATATTTAGCTGTAAACTGGCAATAATGTTAACAAAAACAAAATCTGTCAGTTATGTAAATGAACGACATTTAGCTGAAAAACTAGCTGGTAGGTTTCACAAACTGTAAGAAGTATTACCAGTCAGTCCAGATGACTTAAAGGAGTAGGAGGATGTCATATTTGGAGTTGTCAGGGATCTTCCTCTGAGCTCATCCTGGGTTGGCACTGCCTCCTCTCTACGCCTGCTACTTGTGTATCTTTGGAAACTCAAGGGCAATGCTTGAGGGTATTTTCCTCCAAAGGATCTCAGTATGTCACCTGCACTGTAAACATCTGTTTCCTGGCAGCACTAACACAGTAATCATTACCACAGGGAGAAGCTGGCTCTCCTCTCCTGTGAGCTGCTTGTTTTTCACCCAGCAGTGTTTGGTCGGCCACTCTGTGTAGAGCACTGCTAGACTGTTCAGATTAAAAAAACATAGCTGTAATATACATTTATTTTCTTTATGATAACTGCTGTTCACATAAAACAAATCTAAATGCCAGTGAAGAGGGTGAAGTTTGTTAAACTTCATGCTGATAGAACCGACAAACTTAGGAAACTTGTCCTGACAAGATCTGTACTTGTGTGTTAATGATAATTTAATTTGTTTTTTGATCAATTTAAACCTCATCAATCCCCCAGGCAGAGAACAAAACATTAGTTAAATGTGACTTAGAAAAATATTCCTCTGATGGTAGCTGAAGGGTAGCTGGAAAAGTACTGGTGGTTTTCATGGTAGTAATAACTCTGTACACAGTCTAAAACTTTACCAGACCACAATCCCTCATATAGAATTACTTGGCATTTGCCAGCTCTAATTGGTCGAAAAGCACTCTGTTTGTGAATGTGTGTGTGTGTGTGTGTGTGTGCATGCGTGCGTGCATGTGTGTGTATGTGTGTGTGTATGTGTGTGTGCAGGGTCTAAATCCGTGTGTGGTAGCATGGGCCAAAAGGAAAAGTAATCTCTTCAGTGATTGCCATAAGACTGCAATGGTGATGACAGCAAGTTCGAAGGATGTTAGTGTAGCATAGGCAAGAACCTTGACCCGTGTGTGTGTGTCTTCTTGATGTTTTCATGCACTGACCTATCTCATTAAGCATGTGCTAAGATGTGACGTGTGGTACCTAGACGGTGTTAATGCAAACCTCTGTGGGCCATATGGGATTAGATCCTGGCTCAGGTCTGTAACGTCACATGTCTGTGTTTTGACCAGCCATGGGGAACACAGCGCCATGACAGTCTCTATAAAACCAGACCCGCACACTCAAACATACACAGAGAAACAGTGCTGACTGTAGACAGAGGGGCGGGCGGCTGTAAGACGGCACCATGTCCCGAATGGAGGTGCTGATGTGATGAGCAATGTGCCGGAGGGCTGCACTGAGGTGTACGCCTCGCTGGGAGCAGACACATCACACAGTGAAAACAACTGTTCCCACTGCTGACATCTGTGTTCCTCTCAACTGGAAGTCTGGTCCTTAGATAGGGAAATTCTGCAGGAATGGATAATTCTGTAGTATGAGTAATACTGTGTGGGCTGTTAAAGGATGAAGAAACCCACCTTCCTGTAATTATATTTGCCTTGTCACTGCCCACTAGTGTTAGGTCTAATGGTGTCATCGTGCCTTTTGCATCTGTTTGTGCTCTTCCTTGGCTGATGTGTACAGTACACGAGAGTGTGGATACGATATAAGACAGATCGGTTGGGCCGAGTTTTGACAGTTTTATACAGATTATGTCCAGGTTCGTCCTACTTAACATGGTGCTTCAAGCTGTTTTCAAAGTGAAAATCGAGTATAAAGATAAATAGAAAGGATGGGTTTTCTGTCTGTATTGGGCTTCTACTTGTTCAATGATTCCATGGTTTTTTAATCTTTATTGACAATGTATACTTATATTTTACATTTTCAGATTTCCTGTAATAAACCTCACATTTCAAATATCAAATTATCAAAAATCACTTTTCCAATGTAAGTATTTATCTATGCGAATATTCATATTCATGACTAAACTAGCAGAAATCTTAGTTAGAATAGGTCAATAACAATGCCCTCTCAATATCAGCCTGTTCATTCTTAGCATGTCAAACTTTAATCTCAATTCTCTCAACCCAGCCTTGTCTTTTCAAGAAATGTACATGATCTCATTGAAAAGTAAAAAAGCCAAAGTTAAAAGATCATATTTATTTGTTGAGTTAATATGTGAACCTTTTCAGTGGAGCAGCCCTGCATTGCTAGGTGGTTAACGAGGAAATGAAACATCATAATTTTACCCATCAGGAAATCCCTTTAAATGTTATTCAAACTAGACTTAGTGGCATGTCTGTCTTAATTTTCCTGATAACTTGTGTTGAATAGCGTTTATCACACTTTTAGAGATGATTGTTGGTCTGGTGCAAATAGCGCAAGTTGTATATAAACAGGTAGCGATTTTAATCTTAGTCACTTCTTCTTTCTATATCGATGACTGTTCTAAGTAAAGCTTGGCTGTAAATGCTGGATAATTAACACTTCATCACATGGAATGACCTCTAATGTTATCCCTGCTTCTTAAATTGAACAGAGCAGGTTTTGGTGAGTAGCTGGCACTGACTTTATATTTGCCATGACAAGCAAGTTTCTCTTAGAAGAAACATTGACTACATTCCCTTAGATCTGTACTTTTAACATTGGCTATAGGTATCAAGACAATCAACATGTGTTTCTCTATCCAATCATACCTTACTTGCCAAAGTGAAGGATGGCCTAACTATTTATCTGCGTTTTGCGCTTGGGGAGAGCTAATTTCATTTCCCGATCTGAAGACTCAAGATAAAAAAAATAGGACAAAATTGGTCTTTAGTCTTAGCCAATGAAGCCATGCTTACAGCACAGCTTCTATGCTCATGAAACTTGATGGTGTGTTCCATGAAGAAACTCTGCGCTGACCATTTTCCCAGGAAATCTTTGGTCACGGTCTTGCACAAAGATAATTTCCACATGACTCCTGTCTGCCACACAGCCGTGTCCACATCATGACTTTTGATTTCTCCTTATTGCTCACAGGCTACAGACAAATGATCTCATGTGTGGGGATGCAAACTATTCATTATCTCCATGTGCTCCTGCTGTTCATCTCTCTGATGTAAGACCATTTACTGACAATGGAAGTCTTAATGGGAACCAGTGTAAACAGTATGGTTTCCCAGCCGTCATACACTTACCTAAGAAATGAGGTCACAGATAAATCAGGTTTATGTTACAGATTTAGAAATTCATACTTATTAGTCACTTTCTTCAATATGGAACTCTGTGTAAAATGTCACCTTTAGAAATTGCTCATGCTTAGACCCAAGACTAGACATGGTGTAAGAAGTAAAGAGCTTAATGTGCCCAGTTTAGATGTGGTATCTTTAGGGTTGGTAAGCGAAACTCTGTACCAAATTAGAAGCTAATCCAAAAGTACCCAATAACATTTTTAATTAAGCTACCTAGCTATCTGGCAGGACCAGTAAATATAATTAAACTCACTTTGTAGATGGTTAGTTAACACTCAAAATATCTATATTTTTTCTTATCTGAACATTTGACCTCTGGTATTGTTTACACGATTTGGAAACGAAACGTAGATTTGATTAAAAAAATGATTTGGTAAGCAGATTTGGAAACGATACAATTCATACAATCCCTGACCTTATGTTTTTAACAACTCTGTATTCTCAATAATGTAGGTCAGTTTTATGTCATCCATTTTTTAGTGTACTTTTTAGTCAGTTAAACATGAAAAGGTATTTAATGGATGATGCACACAGACTAAGTTATCACATTTAAAGAAAGCCTTTTTCCTGGGATTTTATATTTTCACATACATTTCAGGTTCGTTCAAACAGAACTTCAAACCAAAAGCCTGCAGCGAAAAACCATATGGAGGTCATTTAGGATAACTGACAGGTCTGTGTGAGAGCTGTATTGCACTAACATACAGTAGACCATAACCATGTTTATTCATTTATTGGCTGCTTTTTACTTCACATCCTGCCTGGAGAGTCTGTCTTTTAAAAATAATAATAACTTACTATCAATTTATTCTATAATGTTTGGATTTACAACAGTGCAGATAACTGTTAAATGAACCTATAGTTATAAACCTCTAGTAGCACTATGGAGCTTGTTTTTCCATGAGTGGCTGCCTGCTTTGTTTATCATTTGCACGGGCTGGAGCATGCACATGCACGCACCAACTTTTGAAAACTATTCCTCTGATCTACTGGTGGCCGATATGAGATCCTCTTACATTAAATGCTGTAAGCCAGTAAGCTATATGTGACCACTTTTAGATCCCAAAAAATGGGGATTTGATCTGATTCCCAATTTGGCTTTGGCTATCACTCGGGAATGTTATGCAGCAGTAGAGGTTGCAGATTTGGGATTCTAATTTATCATCTTAATATCTTTAACCATGAGTATTATAATAAATAGTTTCTGCTTGGCCTTGACAAGTTGCTGCCAGGTGTTCCTGCCTAGAATTTGGTATTTTCTTATTTCATTATCTTGATTATGTTTTGATGGGTCTCAGCCGATGGAAACTTGGAGCAGTCTTTGACTGCGTGACCTCAATTAAATTTGATCACAGACCAGACTGTGTCAGCGTGTTAATTAAGACTGAAGTGTGAAGATAGATTGGGACACTCTGTCTTTAACCAGCGGGTTATTTATAGGAACATAGTGCATAATTCCGGCCATTAACACAGACACAATTTATGGGTACCAAACACTATTTTTTATCTGCTTTGCTTTCTTTTTTTAAGGTCTTAAAAACACTTTCATGTTGTCCACATTTAACCACACACAAAGTTATTGTCCTCATGTGTTAAGCAAGAGCTTCTGGAGAGTAATGTTTTTATTTTTTGAAGTGTTTTCTACTTGGGACAATTATAATCAATTTTTGCATAGCATGACGGAAGTTTTGAAGTTAATTTCACATTGCATTGTATGTGTTTATAGCTAAGTCACCGAGTGATGCAAGATGCTATATTGGGAGTGTGTTTGGCATTCAAAAACTACAGGTGTACAAGATTCCCTAAAAAGTATACTTATTCAAAAGATGTTACATCAGTTCTGAGCAAAATCTGCAATTATCTGTCAATTAGCCCATATATGTATTTGTACCTTCGTAATTTACCATTTCAAAAACCGGTGCGATATATCCATGTTAAATAGCTCCCAGTCTTCTTCTTCTCCTTCTTTGCTGTCAGATTGCTGTACACCTTGGCACGTTAACACCTCCTCTTGACCACTGCATTGGTGAGCAAGTGTCTGGAATGTGTCCCAAGTGTGTGTGCAAATGCCTCCTCATGCACTAAACAAACTAAACAGGTTACTAGTCTAAAACCCCATTGGATACCTTTTTATTAGACCATTTATAGGTGTAAATGTTCCCTGCCATTCATTGTACGATTAACACAAATAAATGTAAGCTTGCAGCTCATTCTTGACCTTTGAAACCACAGCTGGCAAAACAATCTCAACTCGAGGTCCACTTGTTTGCTTGCTACGTGACGATTGTGTGATAGGGTCAACTGAGTTGAGACGGATTTCTCGGATTTTCTGTATTAGCGCAATGATTTACTCCGATAGTTTATCTTCTGTCTTCACAGATTGAAACTTTGTGTAGCTGTGATTGCACTTGCTTTCATTGTCTTCATTTTACACAGAGTCTTTATCAACCTTGACTATGGCAGACTGGTTGTATTGGTTGTCCCGCTGTACACTTCTAGCTTTCCTTCTTTCTTTTTTTATCATGGTACCACAACAATTGCACTGCAGGAAACCTTTAAGGAGAATATCCTGAAATGCATGATGTCTCAACATTTGTGTACAATTACATACAGGAAAATTGGTCCCATGACTTGTTTTGTTCAAGGATATCCAAAGTGTAAAACTAGAAAAGTTGCTTCCGGTCCAAATCCAAAACATTCAAATGAATGTGTGGCAGTCACTGGCCCTTCAAGCCCATTAAGGAATGATCAACACTTTTCTCCTGTAACACCATGTAACCATCAGGTGTTTTAGGGATTTATAGTTGTAGCTCTTAAGACACGATTGAATACCTGACAAAGTGTAAATGTCCAAATAATATTTTGTTACTATTATGCTGTCAGTGACTGTAGGTCTCTGTTTCCATATGTTCCTGTTTGCAGTGGCCAGTCATAACCCAGTGATTTAGTGAGCTTGTCTCTGACTGGTATGAGCTGGTGAAGAGGCAATCTTCATTGTCCACCTGCTGAGCTTTAACCAGCCTCGACCAAAATACACTGTTACTGGGGCTGAGGCTAGACTTCAGACGACAACATACTCATGTAATCTGCAACAATGTGTTTGTGTATGTGTGAGGGAAGAATTTACAACCTAATTTGTTTCCCTTTAAGTTCTTTTAAACCCACCCAAACTCAAATCATTTGAATACATGTCTGTCTAATATTTGTGCATTTCGAACAAGTGTTTAGCTTCAGTGGTTGACTGAAGAATCTTTACAAAAAAATTGAAACTTGGCTTTTTTTACTTTAATTTTGTCCACATACAGTATTAGGTTAGTTAAAAGCAAAAATATAAAGTACAACACAAGTGTTTTGCTTTCATCTAACCTAAAACAATTACGTGAAACCTTTTGGCAAATTACATTTGATTAAAGTCAACGTTTGAACTATTTGAGTTTTACAGCCTATGAATTCTGATAAAACATTTTTTTTTACAACTGTTTTGCAAATCCCAAATCGATAACATTAGCACTTTCCTTTTACCACATCGTACAGAAAGTGTCCAGTTAGCATTAGCTGTATGATTATAGTTGGTCCACCTGTGGTCACCTGTTACCTCAACAACTCTTTATCCTAAAATGAAAACATCAAGTGCACCGAGTGCTTGAGTCACAAATGAGACTAAACCTCTGACTAGTTCTGAGCCCTGCTAATGGCCTGTTTTGTGTTTGTTGGGGCTGAAGTTGTGATCTGTTTTTCCCGGAACATAAATTAATACATCATTATCTGAGAAAATGTCTCCCGCATCTGTTTTTCCGCCGCAGTTGAACTTAAGGAACAGAAAATACTTTATTATTAGTATTACATATTTGGCACCCCTTGTGCTGTTATAAAACACTATGGAACAAAAAAGTGTAAAGTAGTGAAACCTAAAATTCTGGCTTGGACAACTTGTCCATCCATAGCTTCTCTTAGAGTAGCCCAGCAGCATGGTAACTGGCCAGAACAAGCTAATGAAATAACTTAATTTTGGACCAAATGAAGTGAGCAAAAGAAGCCGAACATTAGGACCAGAGGGAGGTCCCTGTTTTTTTTTAACAGAGCTCTGAGGTTTGGACATAGCTGCATAACAGCATCTGCATGGTGTTACGTTTTTAGGGTCTGTTAGCCCTGTGAATCTTTTTATAATACCTGAAATTATATTTTTCAAGATTTATTGGTGTTGAACACCCTCATTTTATATATACAAACTTTGTTTTATTTTGACTAATTCCAAATGACTAGTACCTCCCACAGATTGATGTTCCTGACCTGTACAATGCTTGAATACTTGAGCTACATCGAGATGTTGTTTTTAGCTTTTACTTTGTGCTTTTAATAACCTCCTCATCCAGTCTGGGTTGTGACTGGCTTTGTTTTCAACCCCCTGATGGTAAATCTTGGCATGACAAAGGTCACAGAGCTACACAGAGCCTATTGAATGTACTCATCACAAGACCTTAAATCCACCAGTTATATAGCAGGCTTGAGGGTGATGGCCTCAGTTTGAGATCACTTCCAGTGTGAGACTGCGCCAGGCTGGACCCCTGTGATGCATTTTTTTGGTTTAAAATCCGCGTGGGAGTGCAATGAGGCATGGGATAAGTTGAAGGGATTGGCCGGTCTGAGACCAGGATCATTGAGAAATGGTGAGGTCAGGCAAAATGGCAAGGTCACACCACATTGACTGACCGACTGACCGACCTTAAAGTCAAGAAGTTAACCAACTGTAAACAAGTTCTTTGTGCTGTGACATGAGATACGCTTTTTGGTAAAGCAGCAGTGACATAAGTATTGGGAGGGCCGGACGCTTGGTGATGTGATGACTTCTCACAGGGCTTGTTTGTGACATGCGGTATCTGAAGAGCTAACCGCTAACGTTCTAGCTGGCCCATCTCCAAGAGCTTCTCTTTATTTACTTTCTACTGTTGTTTTCTTAAAGGTGACCTATCATGCAAAATGCACTTTTGTACGTCTTTTATACATGAATATGTGTCCCCGGTGTTCCAGGGAACTCACCAAGTGTCAGAAAACACAACCCTCTCTATTTTCCTCCATACCCAAATCTCTTAAAAAGGGGCTGCAACGGATCTGATACAGACTGATCGAGATTTGAACACTTCTGTGACGTCACAGAAGTGGCGCTACGGCTATTGGGCCAACTCCACCAATCAGGAGGAGACATCCACGGACGTTGCCGTTCGAAAGTGCTGGAGACGCTGTAGAACATATGCCAGGCCTGTAGATGGTGCTGTTCTCACAGAATCAGCCCATGAAAAGACAGTGTTAAATTGAGCGAAATTAGGAATGGCTAAAATGCATGACCTGTTTGGTATTTTGAAAAATAAAAAGTATAAATATGCCTTATATAGGTATGGTCCTGCACTATATTATTCAAATATAGCTTGATAGGTCCACTTTAACATAACTGGCTGGCATTCTGTTAACTGTTGCACAAAATTTCTACGAATAAAGTTTATACAAGAGATACAATTATCCTCCTGAGCTTGGCTGAATTAGCAGTTTTCATAAGATATATTTTTACCATGAACATAAGTCCAAAAACTGCCAGCAAACCAATCCTTTTTTTCTGTGGGACAGTGTTAAGTCTGATTGATTAAATGAAACTGAATAGTGCAACACATCTTAAAATGCACATCTGAAAATGCTAGCTTCTAAGGGTGCACTGATCGAACAAATTGATGTGTCATCAGATTGACTACGAAGACTGTTGGATATATATAGAGAAAGCCTATCAATCTATCTACAACAAAAATGATGTTAATGAACGGTGGCTGATTGATCCAAACAACGGTTCATCATTTTAGGGGTTGAACTGACTATGCCCTTCTAGCAAGTGCACTGATGGATAAAATTTGCAGTAAAGTTTAAATACTACTGACCGTACTTTTAGAGAAAGAAATGGAAATATATCCCAAAATTGGATAAAACAAGGATGTTGAACCCCATCAAAAATGGCTGACTTTGAAATTGACCATTTCTAGACACTTCTCATCAACTGTTCTAACTCCAGACCGCTGTTGTGTGTTTGTGAATTTCAGATGGCTGGATGTGAACGTAGCCAACCTGACAGCCACTGCATATTGGGTGGTGTACCTGCAGGTCATCCAGGAGTCTGTGTGGCCAGGAGGAGCCCTGCCCACTGCCCCTCAACTTGAACGGAGCCAGCAACAGAAGGACAGCACCAGGCAACAAGCCTTACACTGTCTGATGAGCCTCCTACCAGGTACATGTACACCCAAACAAAAAGTAAGAATTTTGAACCAAAAATTTGTATTTTAGTACCAGACCAATTAATTTCAAGGCCAGTATTATTGCACCATTTCAGATTATCGATAATTTTGTTTATATTGTTTATGATGATCGGGTATTTGTAGGCTAATAATGATCAAAAACCTTTTTCTTGAAAGACATGTTTGAGGTAAATTAGAAACTGTTTCATAGAATATATGTCATATTCTCAAATTTCAGTATAAGCCTCAAAACTCAAGTATCAGCCGTGCTCTAGAAATTGTTTTGCTTTATTCTAACTATACAACTAGTTCCTCCCTATGCAATCATGAGAAAGGGATGGACGTAGCCAACAAACAGCTGGTTACACTGTGATAAATAATCCTTTTTGTCTTTGTGACTTTAGATCTGGTCTCTGACATGTTGGGCTCAAACAAGTACAAACTGAGCTGGGAGACTGCGCTGGACTCTCTTCAAAACCCCTACATTAACAGGTTAAATACACTATACACTCAATGGCCTCTTTTTTACAGTCAGTCGCCATTTACAGTTTAGGCAAATTTACCCAGGGCATCAGTGCTTTGGGGATGCATGGAGAAGGGGAAAGAAATGCTGGGTGGTCACTCTGCACCCCTACTTCTCAGATTCTTATCTCAGTCCCAAATCTAGCAGACCAAACCCCCAAAGCATGATTTACAGTTTCTGTAAATAAGCAGAACAGGAAAACGCAATCATGAAGTGTGGACTAATTTATTCACTAAACAACAACAAGTTGAATGAACAGCTGGAGAGGATAAAGGTTTACAGATGTAGAAACAAACTGTCATGTAGTGTTTTTATTTGTTACACACAAACCCAGACAGACATCAGGATGCAATGAACAAAACCAAACAGTTAAGAATCTTAACTTTTCCCATATAATGTTTTACATAAAAAAAACATTTACATTTGTATTTGATTAAGGTTTCTCATTCATGGTGTCTGCAAGACAGAGAGCGGTATAAGAACTCATACCGTACTTAGTATAAACTTGTTCCATTTGATATTCATTATGGAGCACATTGTGCTCTTGGGAGATGTCAGTTGAGCCTTCTGAACCGTATGACCTTATTTATGTATATCATTAAATGTGAATTCAGCTTATTTAGACAGGTATATGCCTTATTGAATTATGTCCAGTGAGAGGAAGTTTGTAACTCAAAGAGGTTACAGAGCGCCAAGTCTAAAGAAAGGGCCTAACATCAGCTATCACAGCATAGCGTCTCCTAACCAAGTCTTGTTCAAATTAATGCTGAGTTGCATCAGCAAGGATTCATTTAACCCGTCCTCAACTTTAAATAATCTAAAGCAACATCTAAATTAAGAACAAATTCTAAATGAAAGTCACCTTAGTTTTTACTCCTAATAAAACGTATCCTATTTGGAATTAATACTGTATGGTCAACTGAGCCAAAGTCCCTAAAGAAAAGATGCTGACTGCTAGTGCTATTTTCTCTCAGACATCTGGTCTTCTGCCTATTTGATGTTCTGTTGGAGTTCCTGGTTCCTGAAATACCCATGGAGGGTTTCCAGAGGAGCCTCCTGCACAGTCTCTCCAAGAACCCCGAGAAGCTGCTGGCATGAGAGGAACACCAACACACCCAGATTAAACCTCCATCATCTGGACTGATCTTTCACCAATGTTGACCGCTCCTGTTCTACTAACGTTCTACAAGACTGAGAGTGTAAGTGAATGTTTCTGGTCGACCAAATAGTCTCTGTCCCCTCTTTAAACTTTGAAGTTTCCTCAGGCCTGACTTTAATTATGTGTTGATGCATCGTCATACAAGGCTGTATACACACACAATAGCACAAACTGCAGATGAAACGGCTTTGATTACATTGAAACACCTGGTTTGTGTTTGATCTCAGAACAGCTCTGAAGTACTGGTCAGATCCAAACATGTGGCAAAGCCTTTTCCAATCTCTACATCAGGGCCTTTTCCTGCTCGCTAAACTCTCCGGCTTTAGTGAAACTCACTTCAGATGGTCTTTGCACTCTGCCCTCATTCCCTCTCGCAGTTTTGGGGTAAAAAAGATTTGCTCTAATCTCGAGAAGGAGGATTTGCTTTTCACCCCCAAATTAAATCTCAAAATGCTCAATTTCTATTCTCTGTTGAACCATTCCACAATATCCTACTGGCTCTGTATCAAGACAGACATGTCATTATGACTTAATGTGATCTATACATCCTAAATCTGAGCCTTCCTGAGGGATTGCATGTATCTGGCAGGGTTTTGTTCTTTACTTCCCCAGGTGTAGGAAAGTACATACTGTGGTGTAGTGAAGAGTTGACCATAAGATATTTGACTGGCTTCACAATGAGTCACAGTTCTTTAACAGGTCCCTCTGAGAATGATATGTGCAGTTAATGTCTGAATTATATAAGAACTGGGCTCCACTAAACCGGTATTTGAAGGATTTAGGATTGGTTTTGGTCCACTCAACGCGAACATTGAACTGCTGGAGTTCCCTCACTTTTTCTCCCCTTAACTTTTAGTTCTATAAATCCATGCTATCCAGTCCAGAAATGTCTGTGTATACCCAAAATGAAATACCTTTGTGGTAGTCAAAGCGTTTAAATATAAGTTTGGAAAATGTCAGTCGATGTTGTCCCTGTGATGTTAAACCAATGGTTTGTTGACTACGGTATTCAAGCCTTAAGTTTTCCATTTTGGCTGTTGGCATATTGGCTTTCTGGAACCATCAGTCACACGAAGGGGTGTGAGCTAGGTACAACTAAACGCTAAAATAACATTTAAATGCCAAAAAAGGTTACAGTTAACGGAACAAACAATAAATGGGTTGAAGTTGTAAGACAGAAACACGGACAACACCCAAACCGGACAACATTATTGTAGCAACCTGCCCAGCCCTAAAACAAATGTCTTATTATTATTATTTTATAATTATTGTGACCATCACTTATAAAGTGAACATCATGCATTGTTGAAGAAGACTTGAAACTAGTGATTGAGACTATTACGAGAACGATTACTAAGTTAATAAATCAAGTGAGAAGTTGGGTCGATTTTCACAGATACATTCATACTTGTTTTGCAGGCAGGGAAGTTGCCCCCTTCTGGCTATTAGAGACAAGAGACAAGTACATTTTGGATCTGATCGGCAGTTATATGGTTATTTTTGCATCTCACATTTCATTTCTCCACCTGATTGGTGAGTCATTTGCCGCAACTTTTCTAAAAGTGGAAATGGATAATTAATTTTTTCCTGGTTATTAGAAAGTCCTGAAAATACAGTTTTATCAGTCAGTCGATCCCTGCAAACAGATGGGCTGGATTAGACAGATTCTGTTGTGGATATATTCAATTACTCATTCCAAACATCCACCTTTGCTCTTCAAAGTCATACAGTTTGATAACTGTGGTCATTATCTATTCAACTTAGAAACGTTGTGAAAAGTTTTAATGGTGTAACCACCCGGTAAAGAGAAATGTTCAACATATTGTAGAAGGTTTTTGCAAATTGTAAATATGCCTTACCGTCTTACTGCCTTCATGGTGGTTACACAAACATTCAGCACTTCATTTCTCAGTTGGATAGAGACAATGAACAATAAACTGTTGTAGTTTGCTGACGAATATCCCAAGTATGTTACAACAAAGGTTATCCTTTATATCAATTACAGTGTAACCATAATGTCTTATCACAGGCTGTCTTAACATTCTTCAGTTGCAGCTGGCCTGAAGGATCATCAAGAGTTAACCTTTTCTGGAAACATTTTAAGGTTCCAAAATGTTATGTCTTGAATTTGGACAGGTTGTTATGTACATTATAAATCTGCATTATTTTGTGTCCAGATTGGTCAGGCTGATATTAAGATATGCAGTACTTTCTCAAATATCAAATAAGTCTCCTGGGACTGAATCTGCATATCCAGTTAAATCATGTGGAGTTCTGATGCCAGGTTCCACAAATGTTGCATTCCATCTTGGAAGTAAAAAACAAGTTTTGCATTCCACTGTTTTGCACTCGTATCATGGTCCAATTTGTTTCCTTCCCGTTGTGTAATCTTGTGATTCAGCCTATTTATTGACCTATTTATTTGTTTGATTTACTAAATTATGACTTTTCCGAGGTGTCTGCACTGACAGAGAGGTGCGTCCTCGTTTATGAAGTGCTTTTAACTGGATCTTGCTTTACAAGGTGACTTGATAACGTTTGTTTTGCCTGTCCTGCAGCCTCTGTAGGACATAAGCACTAAGTTACAGCTCTCTGTAGTAAAACCTTTTTTTTTTTAATCATGTCACATTTGCATAAAGCTGTTACAGTTATTTGTTTAGAAGATTTTCTTTTTACTTGCGTGTACATGTATTGTCATGAAGGAATCCTATGTATGTTGCCATGTGAAACACAACACATAATCATGCTTGCATTTAACATTGCATATTTATGATAATTAGATCTTGGTCTTAACTTTATCACTTTTGCTTGTTATAATATTATATGGTTGTAATGAGAAATCAAAGCAATGCCCATATTATGGACGGTGTAGCCTGCATTGACTTGAAATATTGACAGTGAGAAAATTATATTTGGTCATGTTTTATGTAATGCCTGGGATGAGACGGCCAATGTACAGTATAATACAAAGTTAGAATAAACAATGCTTTGCAAGTATACAAAAAACTACAACACCCATCAAGTACTCCATTCTAAATGTTGTGCATATTTAAATGTATTTCACTGAATTTTCAGAAAATCTGCATAAGAAAATTCATTTATGCATTTTCATCCACTACTGTTGCACGCAGCTATATCCATAAGTTCACCAAAGTAATTTTTGAGAACTTCCACAATATGACCAATGTCAACGTGATGAACGTTTTTCTACATCTAGAACGCGCAAAATATTATATGAAAAGAGTTGATCCCATAATACATAAAATACTTTTAGAATGACTGATTGCGATATCTCTTTTTTACAACATTATACCAACTTACTATGTTATAAGAAGAAACGTGTTTAGCCCTAATGGAGCATTTTATGTAATACTGAAAATTCATTGATATAGCAAGATAAAAAACATGTTACAGCGTGAAAAAAATAATTGGTATATGTAGCAATGGATTAAAAGTTGTCAAAATAATGAAAAATGTCTTAACATAACTAGGAAAATTCTGCTCGACAAGTGTTTGACCAAAAACGAATACTTATTTTTATTTTAATGGCAGCAACATGCTTCCGTACATTTCTGCTTTATAGATGTTACATTGCTTATGTGAAAAATGCACAGTGCTGTTTGTCTTTGGAACGTCACATATTTATGCCAAATGTTACTTACCAATGTTTCATAAACACTGACCATATAGATATTATCTGTTGTTGAGAAGTATATTTGAGTAAGCATAGTATATAGGTATAAGTTGTACGGTGAAACTGTAAGCTGTAAGCCTGTTCTCTTTCACCTTTACACTCTTTCTCACCCTTCTGTCCCGTGTCTGGTGTTCATCTCCTCTGTCACTTGTGGACACGTGGCATTGTGTTGAACACTGTGAAACTCCATTTGCTAGCACATATTGTTTCACAGTCTTTTCAACATTTGCTGGGTGTTCCTGAACATATTTGCAAAAACAATAAAGATACCAAACATGAGTTATTAAACCTTCAACTGTTGTTCACACTCATTATTTTCTTGGCTTGCGGTGGGCGATGCAGTTTACAAGAGGCTGGTGAGTTGCTCTGTTATCTTTTATGAGATTTCACTTTAAACATATCCCAGGCTTGTTTTAACTGTCTGGAGGTTCACCAGAAATATACTGAGCCTCCTCGGGGTCATTTATACATTTCATATTATTATTTTCTTACCCGTCTGTATGGACCCCATTCAAAATGCCCTATCATCTCCCGGCTCATTTGCTACAGCCTGCAGCCTTGTGGTTCACGTCCAACAACAACAAATAAAGTGTGGATGAAGACCTTTTTAAATACCCCATAATAAAGATCAGACCCATTTCTTGGAACAGTTCCTGGTAAGCTCCAATTCTCTAACAACAAAAGCTGAGCTGAGGGTTTGGAGGATGGCTTTGCAGTGCAGAAGAATCCTCTTAAATCAGATTTACACATAAAACTGTAAGCAACACTTTAGATTAGTGAAGCGCAGAGGGATATGAATGTGATCACTGCATGATATTATTTATATTCTTAAATCAAATGTACATTGAATAAATTATATTTCTTAACGTCAAATATAAAAGTCTCTTAAGGCTCTAACACAGCAAGAAGTAGTATCTGACTGTTGGCCAAAAAGACGCATTCGAACACAACGCATAGACTAAAGCCTCCTGCCAATTATCAACAAACAAAAGAAACGTAGAGTGTAGAGCTGTTGTTTGGATTCATACATTCAATAAAGCAGCGCTTGTCTCACTACAGCTACATTCCAGTGAAAATGTTCATGTATCATAATAAGCAGATGAGGATGAAAGCTGAAAAGAGCCTCTGTATGTGTCTTGAATGATGACGCTAGTGTTTCTCCTGTTTCTTTCTCTAGTTGCTCACTGATTCGCTTAAGCCCCTGTCACACTGTCCCGAAATTGACACCCGATGGACACACGAATATGGAATTGTGAATTTTGCACGAAGATGGCCCCGAACCACACACGAAGGCAACATTTACATTACATTTAAGACATACAACTGCAACGAAAGTAACACAAACAATTATGTTAAAGTATTATGATACTGTACTGATATTTTCCGACTTTGTTCTTTACTTTCTCCGTCTTTATATGTAGAAGATATTAAGTTTTCTCCGTCATGTTGTTTCCATAGCAACAACAACTTCCTCGCCTTCAAAATAATATATTATATCCTTTTTAGTTTCACAGAACACAAATTGGGTTATTTACATATTATGTTTACATGATTTTGTTGTGCAATAAAACAACCAGATGGACACACGATAAAGGAAATGTTCAAATTCGGCTCTGATCGTAGCAACATCGGGCCATTCGTGAGGGCATCTTACTGCCGGAGCCTGATAAATTCCACCGGCGGTCATACGATGGCTTAAGATGCCCTCACGAATGCCTTACGAAGGGCAAAATGGACACACGAAGTCAACACGAAAATGAACCTTCACAAGGTCCTTCGGCAATGCTTTGTGATGCCAAAGATGTTGCCACCGCTCCCGAAGTTGCTGCCAGAGCCTGAAAAACTCCACCGGCGGTCATACGATGGCTTAAGATGCCCTCACGAATGGCCCGATGTTGTTAGGATCAGAGCCGAATTTGAACATTTCCTTAATCGTGTGTCCATCGGTGGTCAATTTTGGGAAAGTGTGACAGGGGCTTTATGCAATACGCACAATCAGAATTATAGATTTAGCAAGCAGGTTCTGCTGTTAATTCAATATGTCAAAGTGGCAAAGCATGCCAGGGCAAAAAGTAAGGATGGTGCAGGACATAACGCAAAAACATGGCCGCCATATGCTCACCATGGCTCCAACTTGACCAATTGACATGGGACGTCAGTCCTTGGCAAAGTTTCATACAAGTTCAATTTCAAGATCCAGATTGTATTAGATTTAAGTCATTTAGATATGATAAGGCCCTCTAACTTTGATGAGCGCCACCATCTGATACAATGTGTCAATACTTTGGTTTAGATTAGAACCTGCAAAACTAATGACATTCTCTTCAGCCAAAGCTTGTTTGCTTAATGTTAGCATACTAACATGCTAAACTCAAACAGTGAACATGGTAAACATTCCTGCTTAACATCAGCATGTCAGCATCGACATTGTTAGCATGTACCTCAAGCAATGCTGTACCTAAATATACAGCCTGCTAACATAGCTGTAGACTTGTAGTCTTATTTATTACTATTGACTCTATTTAGTTTCTTTTTCTTCACGGATAATTGCATCCGGATGGAGAATCTGACCATGCTTTCTCGTCCAACCAATATATGCTAGTTGTTTACTCACTTGGCAATTCTATTCAAGTGGAGAAAAAATATTGCACATTTGACTTTTTGACTGTTAGTATTTCACCATACTGGTACTCATATTATGACTGCATCTTGTCATACATCTCATTGTTAACACACTTGTGCAAATAATCAATCCTGGAATATTATACAGAGATGGAGCTTACTGATCAGAGTTCTCAATGACACAAGGCAACAGTTATATCCATCTTAGGCCGACACTTGTTTAAAAATCAAGTGATTTAAACACTTGATGTTCTTTATTGTCTTCAAATAAAGCACCATTTATTTGCAAAAAAAAGTATTCTGTGTTTACCCTGCATTTTAATCATCAGTGTGGAAAACCCTCAAAAGCATCCCTCTACATTAAATGTTAACTGAAATGTTTGTTTAGTGGTTTGGCCGGCCATCATTCGGTAGCAGGAGACCTCTGGGATCCATAACTGCTTTTAAATAAAGAAGCACTATAAATCGCCAAAGCAATATTGCACAATTAAATGAATAAATGCAATTTCCAATGGAAATAAAATGTAATTATGAGATTCCCAGACTTCTTTAATGTGATTGTGGTTAAGGAGGCGCCTGGTGGCATCATGGATGACACAACACTGTAGCATCAGCACTGTCCTCTCATTCCTGAAGACAAAGTATGAAAGATGTGCATCGTTCCTGGATCACTGGATCGACTTCTCCTCGGTCCGCAGCGGCAGGATGCCCTCGGCTGAACGCTCTTTGTGTTTTTGGACTGTGTTGGAGAGATGCCAGGCCTGCCGCCGTCACACACACATGACCAGACCGACTCTCAGGGTCACCGTAGCAACTGCACCCAGACATGGAGGAGGGGGGGTGGTGCTGACATAGTCAAGAGCAAGTCACAGATTGCTTTGGTGACAATCCATCCCATTTTAAGCTTCTTTATTACTTCCTGTAAGAGATCATCTAATGACATAATAATAATATTTTGTATTATAATTATTGAATTACATTTTATTAAATTGTATTACATTTTATATGTTTTTATCTATTTGTTTTAATTATACTTGTGTTGATTATATAAACATGCTTTGGCGACATTGTCTTGTATGCAGTCATGCCACTGAAGCCACTCAATTTCAAATTCAAGTATGCAAGTTAATTATAAATCTTACATGGAAAGTGTACCCCGAATCCAGAATCCCAAACCTATTTTTTTTCTTTTTTTTTTACTGTAGTGCCATTTTTCTGAATGTTTTGGTGTGAGCTGTCAAAAAACTGTCACTTTAATTTGGTGAATACAAACGAAAATACACAAAGCAGTACAAATATTCAGTGATAATGTAACTCACTTGTTGAAACACAACTCAATGTGCTCTGGAAATATAACTAGATCATCAGCATACAAAACATTGAGAAACGATCAAACAGAAGTTCCCACTTAGTTGTAAAAAATGACTGCACGTGCCCGACTGACAGGGCAGCATACAGACCGTTTTTGTGGGTAGTAAATAAATTAAGATCTTTCACGTCAGCGTCAGTATGCGGCCAGGCTGATTGACATGGAAACCACATGTTCTTCTTCCTCAACAGGTTATGCAATCCTCTCCCCTCACCACCCCCCCACTCCCCCACACACACTTTGGTCTCTGGTTGTTTTCCACCTCTGCTCCCTGTCAAACTCTTGTTTACTTTTCTTTTCTCACATAATAAAATGCAGACACACACACAGGCCTGCAGCTCTGAGGACATATAAGTTAGGGCTGACTGCTTTTCAGAGGACAAAACCTCAGACTCAACCCAAAGAACGTATTTTCACTGACCTGACGTCCATTTTTTGGAGGCCTCATTAACTACTCTTCAAAATATGCCACTAGGATATTTGGATGAATTCCCCATTTTGGTTTGAATGTGTTGTAACAAAAACACAAAAAACATGTTAAATTCATCTCTGAACGCTGTGGACAGCCAGACGAAACAGCTCAGCGGAGAGTGGTTGCCTTTTTAAAATCAATCTGTCCAACCTAATAAAATCAGTGTATGCAAATTCTTAGAAATGGCTGCTCTCACACACAGACACCTGTAACACATAAACAAGGACAGAAACAAGAACTTTTTGTCCTTTTTGGAGTGAACGTGTTGTGTTCTTTTCTTTGCTAAAATGAGAAGCAGAGACACCTAAATTAGAAGCTCTTTCTTATAGGAACATCTCTGTGTTATGTCTACAAATGTCACCTTTTCTGGAGTTCTGGAGGTGAAAATGCAGCTGTTATATGTCATCTCACTTACTTTTCAGATAATCAGATTGATTTGTTTTTATAAATTAGGCCAATCAAATACAAATATATATTGGTAAAGGTTCAATAATAGTAAGGGGGCACTGTGCTGCAATACTCTGCCCTCTTGTGGCTCATAGGCTAGAACACTTTTCTTTCACAGCATATTTTGAACACAGTCAAGTGTCTTACATAAGCTTTACAATGTCATATAATTAAATCTAAATGATAGTTTTATGCATAATTAATCTTCAACTGCAACATGTGCATTAAAGTGTTTAAGCTGTAAGGTTTTGTCCATTTGCCATTTGGATATATTCATGCTATTTTGGTCATTACATCCAGAAATATTCATTTCACTTTATTTCTAAATCTCTCACACACAATTATAATAAAACAAATGTAAGGCATAGGCTATTTATTTAGGGCATTTCATAGGAATGTTCGGGCTTTGTGGATCCTTCACCTCTAGATGGCAACACAACCAAACAGCTGATTTATGGTCCACTTTAAGAGTGACCACAAGGAGGCGCAACATGCTAAACTAACAGGGATCCACCTGTTGCTGCTCTGAGAGGAAAGGGAGGCTGTGGATGAAGCAGAGTCAATTCTGTGTTCTTTTTTAATATGAATAATAATAACGTTTACTGCTAGTATCACTGCCATTACAGAGTCTGCTGAAGTAATCAGTTCGTATGCGACACAATTGTATTAAATCATGTAAATTAACAAGTTTTGGTCCGGTTGAGGAATATGGAGGGAACATGTTAAGAGAAGAGCAACAACAGCTGGAGGGGTTGACTCCCAGTCCAGCCAGTTGTTTACTGGTAACCAGCTCTCCGCCTCGCTGGCTGCAATCCAGCTAAACCGCTGAGCAGTCAAAGCAACCACCACAGCTGTAATTGCACCCACAATCCTCCCCTTCCTAATTCGTTACAACTGCCTGTATAATTGGCTGTGTTCTCTGTATTTGTTATTGTTTGAGGATGGGGAAATAAGCCTCCATTTGTCAAACCACACCAAACGTTTTTAAAAGGGGATTTTAACAGTGCTGCTTGTTCTGGATTCTATCCCATATACTTTGTTACAGCCAGTGAGGTCATGGTGAATTAAAGAGGTGGGGAAAATGACATGCAAGCAGTGTTCAGCCGAAATTAAAACTATTCCTACAAGAACATTCATTTAGGCTGTATTCCACTTAACAGCAACCGTTTCAGTGGAAAGACTGGAAAGAAGCAATGCTGTCTTCTAGAAAGTGTGTTCATTCTACTCATTTGCAACGGCAAGGACATTTTAAGAAAACGTATTTCTACGAAAATACAGCTTTAATCAACAAATGAGGAAAGATCTTTAATAGAAGTATCAAACAATAATTGAGGACATCATATTTTGTATTTGTTTTTCTGGAATATACACTCTCAATATCCACAAAACTAAATCATGTTTCATGTTTTCCATTAGCTAAGCTTGCAGCATGACTGGAACATAATCAATTGAATCAGTCTGTCGGTTGGTCAGCCACCACTTTGGTCAAGACTGAAATACATAATTAGGTTAACATGTTGTAACATGTTTTGGCTCTATGAAACCTGATGTACTTATATGATTCTGTTTTCTTCATGTTTGTATTTTCTTGGTCGAATGCACTTATTGTAAGTCGCTCTGGATAAAAGTGTCAGCTAAATGCAATGTAATGTAATGTAAAGTGTAATGAGATGGACAACTCACACACATTTGAAAATACCTTGAAAACGAATGACATTCATTGTACATCAGCTATATTCAATTAACAATTGCTAGCATGCTAACATATAGATCTGAGATGGTAAACATTATTCCTGTGTAAGATTGGAAAGTTAGCATCATGAGCATGTTAGCATGCTGACTTTAGTCTTTTATAGTCCTAGCGTAACTGCAGATGCCTACATCTTCACAGAAGTTCTTCCAGAAGCAGTTCTTTAGACAACCTTTTATTCAATGGGTCAAGTACAACAACAATGGGGGTGGTCGTAGATATTTTGGGCATCTTTTATATCAAGGCTCTTCCCACACCACAAACATTTAGGATATAGGCCTAGTTTGGAGGTGCTATGATTGATTAAGAGTTGATTAAGCCCATCTTGACCTAGACTGACAACCTGGAAATGACCACATTTGAGATCATTCCAAGTTACAGCATGAATGTTGTTTTTACCTTAAAAATAATGACGTAGCTCTGTGATAAAAAATACAGAAATTACTGGAAGTAAAAAAAAACTGTTTTCTGAAGGATTAGCATGGGACCAAAAGTGGCTCCGGTAAAGACATGCAACGTATTTCCCATGCCATCTCCACATCCTCAAAAGCGGCCAAGCTCTGATTGGGTTTTTTAGCATCAGTCAAATTTGGCAACATGGATAAACAGCTAGCTTGTCCCCCACAACAACAGTTGTTGTCCACAAAACAAGAAAATCCACTCACAACATAGGAAATTGTCCTTTTTTAAATTAGTTTGTGTACAGGTTAAACAAGATACATTTTTAATGGGAGCATTAGAGGCACTCTTAGGTGTTTATTGAAGTTGGCCAAAGAAAGGCTAGCTGTTTCCAGACTTTACGCTAAGCTCGGGTAACCACCTCTTGGCTTCACTACACAGACATGGGACTGAGAAAAAATCAAAGTATATTTCTTCTAATTAATTTAAAGTAATCTAAGTCATATACACATTGTCTGTTTTTATTAAGAAACTTGATCTTCTCAGAAACATAATCATTTTTTAATATGTCTGTTATTATCTGGTGCGTATCTGCCTTGCCATGTAAACGGTATTCATATTTTTATTATATTGCCTTCATTGTTCACCATCACTTACATTATTGTCTGTAGAGTTCTCTTTGTTGCATAATTTGTTGATTTACTGAGCAATAGGAAATATAACATGGCTTCATGCCAAAAGAAGGGTGAGTGTGAAACTGCCATTCCACAGACCTTTACAATGCTGGCAACAAAAGCACACACACGGGACTGGTGAGACACACCTTCACACTCAGTTGCAGTGCTGGTGGTGAACCACACACACAAACACAACCACACACATGGCGTACACATCAACACGCCTTCAGAACATAGACAAATAAGTAAGCTCTTTGGCTCCTGTGATGCTGTGAGAACTTCAAATGAACAGTCTGCTCATCACATTGGAATATCTGCAAAGAGGAACACACACATTTTCTTTCTTTCTTTCTCAAACACACACACACACACACACACACACACACACACACACACACACACCTAAAAGGGGCCATTAAAATCCTTTCCTAAAATGCTCTCCTTTAATTGTGGTTCAGCTGGAAGGATGTGTAGTAAAGCTGGGGGCCGTGAAGAGATCTGACCTGATGCACAACGCTGAGGTCAAAGTCAATACACCTCGTGAATCAACATTTTATGACAAGCGAGTTGTTGTGATTAAAGTTGCATCATAAAGCATTGCAACATCAATAAATCAATAAGTTTGATACCTTTTAATATTCATTCGTACAAATAATCCTTCATTGCTGCTGTATATCTGCCAGGGGAAATAATAGAAGGAAAAAATGACTGTATTCTCTTTAAGAAGCCAAATATTTTTGCTATAGGGACAGGTTGTTTTTTAGGGGAAATATAGTTTTAAATAAAGCAACAATATTGTAGGGTTTTAGGGTTATTAATAACACAGGTGTAAAATAGAAGCTATCCATGTTAGGAACGTGACAGTAGTGGAACTCAAATGCACGACTGAAACGAGGTTGCAAAATCAAAAATGTCTTTACTTTTAAAAAAAGTTCAACAATAACATCACTAATAAAGAGGCAAAATACAGAAAAGCAAACGGGCAAAAACATGGAACTAACTAAACTTGGCTGTGGAATATCACTACAAAGATTCTTGGTTCCAAGGCTAGCTCTGTTGACGACACAAGAAACAAGACAAACTGGCACAGGACAAAGGGAGATGAGGACTATATGTATATGGTAATGGAACACAGGTGGCAGCAATCAAGGGAGGGGCTGACAATCACATAAAACATACAATGGCAGGAAGGGCTCTAAAGGTCACTGAACTCAATCAACTAAAAGTGAACCAATTGAAAGATGTCTCTATAAACTGCACATTTCCCTAACATGTAGTAGTAAGTTACATACTGTAGTTTTTTATATGACCAATTCAATAATGAATAACATTTATACATCATGCCTAGCAAACTCTCTGGAGTTGAAGGCAATATGAAGTTATCAAGTCAAAAAAAACTGAGCATCACTTAATATATTTTGATCAACCTTAACCAAATTAGCAGAAACTAAAGCTGAACACAAAAAACTAAACAAAGATTAAATATAATATGTACGTCTGCTCCATAGTATATTTATGACCATTCCTTTTTTGCATATGATTTTAAAAGCAGGTTTTTTGCAGAAAACATTAGAAAATACCACTTTATTGTTCTCTAGTGGTCTACCAACTCAATAAAACAGATTTTAAAGGTACATAATGCATTCAAAAAAAGACTACAGCCAAGAGTACAGAAAGAGGGAAAAGTAAAGTGATAAACTGTGAGAGAAAATGTCTTCATTATATTCTCCTTTTATATATTTATAATACTAAGGTTTCACCATTCATTGGACAGTAACAGATTACACTGTAAGTCTATAATCATGTCATTTGTACTTGAATTAATTTGCTTGGGATGTTATGGAGCAGAACTGACCTCAGCCCTGCATCAGTAGCTGAGGGTTAACCGGCCTGTCCTGGTCTTACATGGATCTGTTTTGACTGGGTTTCTTTGTTTATAGGACTACCTGCAGCTCCAGACTCTGCTGGCAGCTGACTGTGTGATCTTCGTATTAGTGGATGATCAAAGGCTTGACCCCTGTGTGACCCCTCAGGCTACAGTCTGATCCAAGCCTTCTCGAGGTGATGTTTACACACAGTCCAACGAGGCGGTCTGAGTGGAAAAATTAGCAGCAATCTTTCTCCATGATGTGATGATATGTGATGTTCCAGTCACATATAGAAAACATTCTTTTTTTAAATATAACAAATGTTAAGGATTGTATTTTTCAAAGACCACAAGAAAGTCTCTATTGTAGCATGTTGTTATAGGCTACAGTATGTCTTGTGTAATTGTCATCTTTATAATATTACCTTAATGATCTACATTACAAGTGTTGACATTTTTTATTAAATTTTGCATTCAATTGTATTGTGAAACCCTCTGTAAGGGGGAAAGGGGTTGCTTGTATTAATACCTACCCATAGAGCTTTAAATAGAGCTTATTGTTAACTTTCCTTCCGCAAGATTTTTGATTCCAACTTACCACTCTTATAGCTTTGTTTCCGGCCTTGGTCAGCAGGTGTTTTCAATGAAAACGTTTATAAAAAACCTACTCTATAGTTGCCTGCTTTGTCTCAGGAGTTGGTTTTAACCAAAATAGAGTGTACTGGTTCCAGAAACCTTCTTTTGATCGTCTGGCATAAATCCAAGGGAATGCGTATGTTCCTCCATTTCTGTTAGCGAGTTGATGTCACCAAATTCATTTTGTTAAAAATATAAATGTTATGTTCCCATTAGTTTTTTCGAATGGGAACATAACATTAGTTTTTTTCTGCTCTTAACTGTCGATACAATCAGTAGAATCAGTAGAAGCAGAATCTGCACAAGTGTGTTAACACCATACACCAAGCAAATAAATTATTGCGCTACTTGAACAAATGTAACTCTTCCTATTCATCATCACATTATTCGCACCGCCCAGCGCCCATTTGTGTCTATATGCGTCTTTGCATGGACTTTACATTTAATTATCTTCGCTTATGGTGCAAACGCACCATTACAATGCAGTAAACATTATGTATACAAAATGGTATTCTGTTTATTTATAGTGCAGCTCACATGAGGTCTATTTTGCTGTTATGATTCGTATGATAAGTGGTAATCAGCTCCATCAAAGTACAATATGAATATTTTAAATCTTGACAGTGTTAATCCACTTTTGTACACGGACAAATGGTAGATTGGGTTGTTCTGGCAGTCCAAAAGTTTGAACTTGCACCGATTGTTAAACTGAATAGGATTTACAAGGATGCAAATTACATTATTCATAACCCGTAACTGCCATGTGCTCTTTATTCTTACTATACTTTGTTAAGTAATAATGAAGATTAATGCCAACCTTCTTGTTACAAACCTCGTTATAGGTTTAATTTGCTAAAATAAGAGTTGTTTGATTGATTGAGATTGCACATTGACAGATACTGAGTTCAACAAGACTATCACAAGAGGATTGCTGAACTATTTTGCAGTCAGCCATGATTGGATTTCAAGATGGTTAGCGCCTGCCTGTCTTTCTGCCTGTTATTTAGCATTTTAATGGATAACCTCTCTGTGTATCCCTCTGTCTTTTTCCTTTTTGCTTTCTTTCCCAGTACAACAATTGCTACACTTACTAACTTTCAGGCCTCAGCTGCTCTCTGAGATCTAATCATTCACAACTTCGATCTCTGGTTGTGATTTATGCAAAACACAAAAGTTTTCTCATCTCCCAGAAAGTAGCCCATCTGCTTCTCTCTAAACAAAAAATGATTAAGTTAAATCTCATCTTATTCTCTGGGAGAGTATGTGGCAATTGCTTCTGTGATGATGCAGAAAACACAATTCCATATAAACTCAAGTGCTGAACTTTTCTTTAAACTTTTCTTTAAGTGCCCTGACTCATATTCGGTATAATTAGATGTACCAGGCACTAGTAAGCTGTTTACAACAAACTAGGTTATATGACACAAGTCGAAGGGCAAAAGAACAAAAGATGCACATTAAAATGTGATCAACAACAGCTGTTTTAGTCTTTAGCCTATGTTTGAAATCCCTTCACTCTTTCTAATGATGATTTTCTACTTGTATCTACTAAATCTTTATTATGATATAACACTTGCTACTTTTTTATTTTTGGATAAAAATGTTAGCATTACTGTAGGTGCTTCCCAGGTAGCTGAGCACGGAGCCTAGCCAAGAAACTAGCTTAGCCCAAACAGTAGGCTAGCTTTTTGTTAACTGTTCCACCTTCGCAGTTAGGGTTTCACTTCTGGAGAGACATGTCTGTCGTCCATATCAGCAAATAAGCCAATAATAAAGCAGACAGAGATCAGAAAAGCTAGCATAGCCAGCAGTGACATTAAATTCAACAACTTTGATACAATTAATAAACATACTCCTAAACGCACTAGAACATATATTTGGTGTCTCTGGCACTGCTAAGGTCTTGTTTTATATAGTAATACAACCAAAACATAACAAAATAGATGTTGTACCCCAACGCTCTGTTGTTGGTTCTCTGCTTTTCACTCTTTACCTACCGTGATGACTCTGAGTTGTATGTGCTTGTAAAGGTGGATGATGCCAAATTATTAAATCAAAGGCCTGCTTTGTGTACTGTTCAAAAACGGGATGTAACGTTATATCCTGGTTCTGAATTCTGAATCTGATATGATTAGCCCGGCATTACATGGATACCCTTTTTTTTTAAATCAACATTAACCCTAACTGTGTGATTTCCTGAAGTTCACCAACCAAGAACCCTAGTGTTACCAGAACAAATCGATTTACACCAATTGTAGCTTCTGGTAGGTTGTTCTCAGTCTCAATGAATAAGGCCGACCAACGAGAATACTGTTAAGTTGTGAACATGAATGCATCTGTCTAATCTTCAGGGGTTTTGTGGCCCATCTCTCCTTCTCTTCCTAGTTTCTCCTTTTTGTCACTCCTCTCTCTTTTTTTTCTGTGCCGGACCATCAGCTGTCCTGGGACTTCTCTCTCTCTTGGCTGTCGGGTCCTCATTCCAGATGTTTGGATCTGGATCTTTTTCCTCCAGGAGACTCAGCCCCCTCCTCTCTCTGTCTCTCCCTTGTTGCCGTTCTCTTGTTCTTTTTCTATGTGTTTGTCCCCTTTCTCCTATCTCCTGTTTTAAAAGAGTGCTTGAACTTTGCACTTGTGTCTTTGTGTGGTCTTTCTAGGTCACAATGGTGGAATGAGGTTATGTTGCTTGTGTCCTATCTGTTCAGCAGTTCCTGGCAGTTTCTTGATGTCTTTTTGATCATTTTGTATTCATGATCTATCAATCTATATATCATTTTGTCATGCATACTGTAATTGTACATTGTCTATTATGCACAAGTGACAACTATTGCATGTCTGTCTGTCCTTGGAGAGGGACCTCTCCAAATTCTCCTACTTTTTTTTTACCCATTAAAGGTTTTGTTTTACCATTATCGAGGATCAAACATAGAGGGTGTTATACATGCTGTACAGATTGTATTGTACAGATGAGCGATTTGTGAAATGTGGCAATACAAATGTAACTTACTTGCACACTTTTGGACAGTTTCTCCTCAAAAGTATAAATGGTTGTGAACTTCAGTTGTACACAAGTAAAATATGAAATTATGCAAATCACAACATTCGCAATACAAAAATATTGTCTTCTTCACCGATACATTTCTGTATTCTTATGTAGATGTCTGTTCACAAAGAATGTGGCATGCAGCCTCCCCCAGTTCCACCCTCAGAAAGGAATCTTCCAAAAAGCATTTTCTTTGGAAAAGTCCTTCAAAAGGCATCTGTTGAACGCATGATGATGTAGGTTTTTCCTAAAGAGGAAACACAGCTTGACTTAGACAGCTTAATGTAACCTGATATGCACTGCAACTGATATTTCAACATGACTTTCATTTATATGATCATTGACTTTGTCAATACAGTATCTATTGGTGATTACGTAAACACAAAAGGTGTCATGGCATGGTCCTTTTTATTTCAAAATGTGTAATCAGCAGGAAATATTGTCTTTTCAACTTGAGATATGATTTATGTTTCTGATGGCAGCAACAGCATGTTGGCTTGAAATAAATGTAAGATAACTTGAGTGAGATCTTGAGCAGATAAATAATCTGCGGAAGTCAGTGCTGAACACTTGTCGGCTCCAAACTTGATATCAATGACAAGGTGACGTAAAGTGTTTTATGTGGGTGGCTCCATCAGATGTTGAATGCATTACTGTGTCTCTTCTCATCTCCTTTGGCCTACCTAGCAGGGTCGTGGGTTGATGTCCGCCAGCAGTATTCCTTATTATATCCTTTAAACACTGATTTCCTCATCATGCCATTAAAACAATTCTGTATTCAATTAAAATGTCTGTGTGCAAGACACATAGCAACAGTAGATTGATATTGGTACTTTTGAAAGTGGAAAACTTTGAAAGTTGCAAAAAAATAAATAAAAATTAAAACAATAAAAAATGTGCCAGAGGTGTCAGCTATCAGAACCCTAAGTGGCTAACCTCTAATCTCATGTCATTTTCCTTTTACTCACTTGCTGTGTTCTGACAACTGCCATAAATGTTAACGTCTTACTCACTCAAAATTGAGTTGCCATTGTAAAGCCATCTTATATTCTACAGTTCATTCACATAACATCACCTCGAGGACCTGAAGGCATCTTTGGAGCAACAGACTCAGAGGTCAGGAATACATTTAGGACCTTTCAGCATCAGTAAATCACTGCCGCTGTCACTCTGAGACATCCCGGATTGATTACTGCAATGCACTTCTGAATGGCCTTCCCATCAAACTCCTCAATAGACAGCAAATAATCCAGAACTCTGCTGCCCGGATCATCACCCGCACCAACTCATCCGACCACATCACCCCCATTCTCACTCAACTACACTGGCATCCTGTACGCTACCGTATTGAATACAAAAACCTTCTACTCACATATAAAGCTCTCCACAACCTACATCTACATCACCGAGCTCCTTCAGGAGTACACCCCCTCCCGCTCCCTCCGCTCTTCCTCCCTAGGACTTCTCACCATCCCAAGCTCTCGCCTCAAAACCAGCTTTCAGCTGCTCGGCTCCCAGACTCTGGAACTCCCTGCCACTACATATCCGACAGTCTGAGTCCATAACAACATTCAAAACCCAACTCAAAACCCACCTGTTCAAACTGGCATTCTCATTATAAACTGTACCCTGTGTCCTTCTGTAGTCCATTTCCTGTTGTTTGTCTTGTTTTACCCCGGCTGACATTTCATTAAATGTCCTAATGTTTTAAATGTCTCTATATTACACTATGCCCTTAGGGCAGTGGTTCTCAAAGTGGGGGGCGCGCCCGAGAGACCAGGAGGAAAAATGGTTATGAAAAAAATATATAAAAATAAAAGATGAAAAAAATAAATAATCATAAATTGAACAATTATTGATTCGAAAATAATATGATGCAGTACAATACTATTACGTCTGTGTCTCTGTGTTTCATTAAAGCTCGGCTCTGTATGTGTGTGTGTGTGGAACGAGCCATTTTGTGTGCGCGAGCGAGAGAGAGAGAGAGAGCGCA